>NW_027507790.1:282613420-282887160 GCF_037356315.1 Lithobates pipiens
CTCTTCCCCATCCGGGGGGGGGGGCTGAGTCCAGCATTTGTGGCTGTGGATGCAAATGCTGGACTTGGGAGCGTGCCCACAAGGTGACCCCCCGGGAGAGCGCTTCTCTGGGGGAGGGTTTATCTGATGTGGGGAGGAGCTGGGAGAGCCACCAGGGGACCCCCAGAAGAGGATGTTAGGGGCCACTCTCTGCAAAACGAGCTGCACAGTGGAGGTAAGTACGACATGTTCCTCACAGTGCCTCGCAAAACTATAAATTTTTCATGTTTTGTTGCCTCACAACCTTCAATTATCACAGATTGTTTGAGGATCGGCATCATTTAATGTACAGAACACGCCCACAACTGGGGAGGAGTTTTATTTGTGTGGAGCAACAAATAGGACAAAATAACAGAAAAAGTCAATGTGCAAAACTATTCACCCCCCCCTAAAGTCAATACTTCTCCGTACATCAGAGCAGATCACCTTCCTCCGTACATCAGAGCAGATCACCTTCCTCCATACATCAGACCAGATCACCTTCCTCCGTACATCAGAGCAGATCACCTTCCTCCATACATCAGACCAGATCACCTTCCTCCATACATCAGACCAGATCACCTTCCTCCATACATCAGAGCAGATCACCTTCCTCCATACATCAGACCAGATCACCTTCCTCCATACATCAGACCAGATCACCTTCCTCCATACATCAGACCAGATCACCTTCCTCCATACATCAGACCAGATCACCTTCCTCCATACATCAGACCAGATCACCTTCCTCCATACATCAGAGCAGATCACCTTCCTCCATACATCAGACCAGATCACCTTCCTCCATACATCAGAGCAGATCACCTTCCTCCATACATCAGAGCAGATCACCTTCCTCCATACATCAGAGCAGATCACCTTCCTCCATACATCAGAGCAGGATCACCTTCCTCCATACATCAGAGCAGATCACCTTCCTCCGTACATCAGAGCAGATCACCTTCCTCCGTACATCAGAGCAGATCACCTTCCTCCGTACATCAGAGCAGATCACCTTCCCCCATACATCAGAGCAGATCACCTTCCTCCGTACATCAGAGCAGATCACCTTCCTCCATACATCAGAGCAGATCACCTTCCTCCATACATCAGAGCAGATCACCTTCCCCCATACATCAGAGCAGATCACCTTCCCCCATACATCAGAGCAGATCACCTTCCCCCGTACATCAGAGCAGATCACCTTCCTCCATACATCAGAGCAGATCACCTTCCTCCGTACATCAGAGCAGATCACCTTCCTCCATACATCAGAGCAGATCACCTTCCTCCATACATCAGAGCAGATCACCTTCCTCCATACATCAGAGCAGATCACCTTCCTCCGTACATCAGAGCAGATCACCTTCCTCCGTACATCAGAGCAGATCACCTTCCCCCATACATCAGAGCAGATCACCTTCCTCCGTACATCAGAGCAGATCACCTTCCTCCATACATCAGAGCAGATCACCTTCCCCCATACATCAGAGCAGATCACCTTCCCCCATACATCAGAGCAGATCACCTTCCTCCGTACATCAGAGCAGATCACCTTCCTCCATACATCAGAGCAGATCACCTCCCTCCATACATCAGAGCAGATCACCTTCCCCCATACATCAGAGCAGATCACCTTCCCCCATACATCAGAGCAGATCACCTTCCTCCGTACATCAGAGCAGATCACCTTCCTCCATACATCAGAGCAGATCACCTCCCTCCATACATCAGAGCAGATCACCTTCCCCCATACATCAGAGCAGATCACCTTCCCCCATACATCAGAGCAGATCACCTTCCCCCATACATCAGAGCAGATCACCTTCCCCCATACATCAGAGCAGATCACCTTCCTCCGTACATCAGAGCAGATCACCTTCCTCCATACATCAGAGCAGATCACCTCCCTCCATACATCAGAGCAGATCACCTTCCCCCATACATCAGAGCAGATCACCTCCCTCCATACATCAGAGCAGATCACCTTCCTCCATACATCAGAGCAGATCACCTCCCTCCATACATCAGAGCAGATCACCTTCCTCCATACATCAGAGCAGATCACCTTCCTCCATACATCAGAGCAGATCACCTCCCTCCATACATCAGAGCAGATCACCTCCCTCCATACATCAGAGCAGATCACCTTCCCCCATACATCAGAGCAGCGTCCACGTCCACAGCCACCCCTCTGTCCAAGTCTACCACATCCAACAGGTCTATAGTTACTTGGTAAAGACTTTGTTCCCTTTTTATATATAGGCACCACGTTCGCCCTGCGCCAATCCAGTGATACTATTCCCGTCATTAATGACTCCCTAAAAATGAGATACAATGGCTTTGAAATTACAGAGCTCAATTCTTTTAGGATCCGTGGGTGGATGCCATCAGGTCCAGGTGCTTTATCCACCTTTATTCTGTCCAAATATTTCTGGACCATATCACTTATGAGCCATTGTGGATTTGGGGCTGTGTCACTACCACCCCCATTATGGACATGAGCTCCCCATGCTCCTTTGTATACTCCTTTGTCCCCAGTCACCCACTCCAGATTATTGTGTAAAGGGCCTACATGCTCAGACCTGACCTTTTTATTATTCTATTTGAAGAATTTTTGGGGGTTTGTACTACTATCTTTTGCAATCTGATGTTTCTTTTGAATTTTTGCATCCTTGATTTCCTTTTTACATATTCTGTTATATTCTTTGTAGCATTTTAAACAATGATAGTGTTCCTTTATATATAATCCAATTTTTTTTTTTTAAGCGCCTTTCTTACTGTTTTATAGCTTCTTCTTTTTATTTATTTATTTTTTACTTTTATAGCTCAGCCATCCTCCTTCTATTATTGATGACATGTACTCTTCCCTACACCCCCCCCCCCCCCCCCTTCTGTTACAGTTCAGAAATTTTAAGATCATCTATCGCCGATACGCCGGCCTGTACTTCTGTATCTGTGTGGATGTGACGGACAATAACCTGGCCTATCTGGAGGCCATTCACAACTTTGTAGAGGTGAGGAGCAAGGTGGGGCGGGGGGGGGGTGCTTGGATAATAATATTGGAGGACCCACATTCTCTTCTGTCACTGAACACCTCTAGTGATGATTGTGTATAGATAGGGGGAGGGGTATTTGCTGTGAGTCTCCATGATTGGGTGGATTTAATATCCAGCATGATGGAAGGGGGGGGGGGAATTGGTGATCTCATTTTAGCTGGGGGGGGGGGGGGAATTGATGATCTCATTTTAGCTGGGGGAGGAATTGATGATCTCATTTTAGCTGGGGGAGGAATTGATGATCTCATTTTAGCTGGGGGGGGGGGGAAATGATGATCTCATTTTAGCTGGGGGGGGGGGAATTGGTGATCTCATTTTAGCTGGGGGGGGGGGGAATTGGTGATCTCATTTTAGCTGGGGGGGGGAATTGGTGATCTCATTTTAGCTGGGGGGGAATTGGTGATCTCATTTTAGCTGGGGGGGGAATTGGTGATCTCATTTTAGCTGGGGGGGGAATTGGTGATCTCATTTTAGCTGGGGGGGGGAATTGGTGATCTCATTTTAGCTGGGGGGGAATTGGTGATCTCATTTTAGCTGGGGGGGAATTGGTGATCTCATTTTAGCTGGGGGGGGGGGAATTGGTGATCTCATTTTAGCTGGGGGGGGGGATTGGTGATCTCATTTTAGCTGGGGGGGGGGGAATTGGTGATCTCATTTTAGCTGGGGGGGGGGGGATTGGTGATTTCATTTTAGCTGGGGGGGGGGAATTGGTGATCTCATTTTAGCTGGGGGGGGGGAATTGGTGATCTCATTTTAGCTGGGGGGGGGGAATTGGTGATCTCATTTTAGCTGGGGGGGGGAAATTGGTGATCTCATTTTAGCTGGGGGGGGGGGGAATTGGTGATCTCATTTTAGCTGGGGGGGGGGGAAATTGGTGATCTCATTTTAGCTGGGGGGGGGGGGGGGGGAAATTGGTGATCTCATTTTAGCTGGGGGGGGGGGGGGGGGAATTGGTGATCTAATTTTAGCTGGGGGGGGGGGGGGGGAATTGGTGGTCTCATTTTAGCCGGGGACAAGCTCATTCACACACTAAGTAGGGACAGTTGGGGGATATTTTTGCTGCAATTGGCATGTCGCAGTGTATGGCCGGATTGTGCAGCCAATCAGAGATTTGTTTTTGTGGGCGGGGCATCCTAGTCCTGATGAAATCTGACCTGTGATTGGGCGGTTTGAGGTTTTATTGCCTGCTTTCTCTTCTTTCTTTAGGTGCTGAATGAATATTTCCACAATGTGTGTGAGTTGGATCTGGTGTTTAATTTCTATAAGGTAAGTGCCTCTGCCCCTCCCTCTCTCCCCTCTGCCCCTCCCTCTGTGGGGTCAGCTGACGCTCACGCGCTCGTTTCCTCGCAGGTTTACACGGTGGTGGACGAGATGTTTTTAGCCGGAGAGATTCGGGAGACCAGCCAGACGAAAGTCCTGAAACAACTGCTGATGTTGCAGTCCCTGGAGTGACCTGTGACCCCCGCTCATGTGTTTCCTGTCATGTGACTACATTCCCGGATCAGGCCCCCCTCCCCCACCATCCTCTGACAGTGTTACTCTCCGGCCGCGCTCTTCTCTGCCTCCATCCTGTCTGGCCTGCCCCGCCCCCTTCATCAGGGGGAGGGAGGGGGTTACTTTTTTTTTTTTTTTTTATTATTTTGTACACTAAATGTGAAGAGAATAAAATGTTCTGTGGATATGAGGAGAGACGAGTCGGTGTGATTGATGATCTATTGTTTACTTCACCACACACGTTACAATGTAGCCGCACAATCTCCCTTCCCTCTATAGAAGTATGTAGGGGGAGGGGGTCTCTCAGGATCGGATAGAGGTAAGTTGGTGGATCAGGTCGGTCCTCCTATAATACCGTTTGGTTGGTTGTAGTCGGATTGTAGCGTCTTTGGTGAACATTTTTGGTAAATTGCACTTCTTTTCATTTATCTTACACCCGTCCAGTCTGTTTTTCAGTAGAACCACCTATCCTGCAGATGTAGCAGTTAGAAGGTTCAGACAAACCATTTACTACTGGCAAGGGGTGCTTACAATGATCAGCTTTCATCCCAAAAGGAGGAAAAACTGATTATAAAGTGTGAGGTGGAGTTTGGCTTCAATTTGTTAGTGTAGTCTAAATCTGCTAGTCCATCTAACACCCCCCCCCCCCCCCCCAGACTGACAATGCTGCTGTCCCAAGGTGCTCCTTCACCCAGAGTGGGGGGCGCTCTAATACAGAAGGTGTGTTAGTGGCAGGATCACCAGGTGAGAAAAGCCAAATAGAAGAAAACGAGTGCAGCCGCCTCATCCAATGATTGGTGAGCTGCAGTATAAGACTTTTCTGGTTTTGGCTTTAACCCCTTCAGTACCGTGCTATGGCCAAAAGACGACGGCTACAGTGCAGTACTATAGTTCTGGGAGGGACTTCATAGATGTCCTCCCAGAAGCCCCGCCCCTTCAATTTGGGGGGGGGGGCTCTGTGACCGGTGTGTCTTTTGGACACAGGTGATCTCAAATCAGGGTTAAGGGCCAATCACAGCAGCCCTTTACCATGTGATCAGCTGTCTCCAGTCATAGCTGATCACATGTCAACAGACTTGCCGGTTATCGGCATTCCTTTCCTCCCACACTGTGTCTGTGTGAGGAAAGGAGAGATGATAATCTGCAAGCCTCTTGGCACATTGTGTACACTGATCATCAGTGCAGCCTCATTAGTGCCACCTCATCTGCGCCCATTAGTGCTGACCCATTAGTGCAGCCCCAACGGTGCACATTATTGCCCCCTCACCTGTGTCCATCAGTGCAGCCTCATCATTGCTCCTCAGTGCCCCCCCATCAGTGCCCATTAGTGCAACCTCATTGATGCCCAATAGTGCAGCCTCATCTGCGCCCATCAGTACAGCCTTATTACTGCAACCTCATCAGTGCCACCTCATCTGTGCCCATTAGTGCTGACCCATCAGTGCTTATTAGTGCAGCCCCATCGGTGCACATTATTGCCCCCTCATCTGAGCCCATTAGTGCAGCCTCAGTGCAACCTCATTGATGCCCATTAGTGCCACCTTATCTGTGCCCATCAGTACAGCCTCATCAGTGCCCATTATTAAAGGAGAAAAATTACTTATTTGCAGAAACAAAGAAATATATATATTTTTTTTTTTTGTTTTAATTTTCAAAATGTTTGGTCCTTATTTATTTTTTTCATTTGTGTGATGACGCTCTCTCTGTGTGAACAAAATGATAGAAATGTCCTCTGTGTGTAGTGTCACATGACGGCGCAATTGTCATTCAAAGTGTGACAGCGCTGAAAGCTGAGAATTGGCCTGGGCAGGAAGGGGGAGGGGAGTGTCCGGTATTAAAGGGGTTAATACTTCTTCACAGAAGAGATCCAGGTATGGATATTTTATAAATGGTTACATGGCGGCTCTACTTGTTCTGTGATTTGGCCCCTGAAATACCCGCCTGGCTCTCCCCTCCCCGGGGGCGGGTCCGGTGATCTATAAACGGGTATATATAAAACAGGCACTTTATATACACAGAGAGGGTGACGGGCATTGTGGGGTCACCCCGACATCGGATCACATATCACACGGTGCAGGAATCGCATTGTATGGGTGTGATCACCGAATGTCATCCCATTCCAGTGCCCACCGGATCCGCTCCCTTTTTTGGTGTGACTGCGAATTCTGCCTTACAATTTGTATGCTGTGTGATCTGCACAGCAGGGCGAACCACAGGCCGTGTCCAACATCCCGCCCACGTGACTCCAGCCTGACACGTGATCCGAGTCACTCACACCCGTGGAGTCACGTGTCTCGCTGTGTCTTCATGATGCGGCCTGTGAGGACTTCATAGAACTCAGCTGTGATCATCGGCAGCAGCTCTGCGCTCGGCTTCTCTTGTCTGAAATCGGCACATGCGCAGTAGTGGCAGAGGAGAGCACATTTCATGGCATACCGATATTACTGCCTCTCCTAATTCCCTCCCACTTCCCCGCCCTTCGCTATACAAGACCCCGCCCATACTGTACAAAACACCGCCTCTTCTCACACGGAAGTAGTAGTTAAGACGTCCTATCATGTTAGGCGCTGACTCCGCCCCTTCCGGTCTCGGTTGCCGTGTGATGATAGGGAGTTATGTGAGGGAGGATGACGGGAGGAGCGGGTGAGTCACGTGATCACCGGAGACCCGAGTGGATTTCTACCCACCGGAGGGCGCTACTCTCTCCTCCCCCCACCCCTCACATTACATCCCCCCACTACATCCTCTTCTGTCACCTCCTCCCCCACTGCACCCCCCCCTCACCCACTACATCCCCCCTCCTCACCATATCCCCCCCACTACATCCTCTTCTCTCACCCCCTCACCTCACCCACTCCCCCCCACTACACCCCCCCTCATCCGCTACAACCTCCTCCTCCCCCCACCATATCACTCCCCACTACACCCCCCTCCCCCACTACATCCTCCTCCCCCATCACCTCCTCCACTACATCCCCCGCTTCCCTCCCTCACTTCCCTCCCCCACTGCACCCCACCTCTCACACTACATCCCCCCTCCTCACCATATCCCCCCCACTACATCCTCTTCTCACCCCCTCACCTCACCCACTACACCCCCCCCTCATCCGCCACAACCTCCTCCTCCCCCCACCATATCACTCCCCACTACACCCCCCTCACCCACTACATCCTCCTCCCCGAATCCCCCATCACCTCCTCCACTACATCCCCCGCTTCCCTCCCTCGCCGTCGCCCCGCTTCCCTCCCTCGCTGTCCTTTGCCGCTCCCCGCTTCCCTCCCTCGCTGTCCTTCGCCGCTCCCCGCTTCCCTCCCTCGCTGTCCTTCGCCGCTCCCCGCTTCCCTCCCTCGCTGTCCTTCGCCGCTCCCCGCTTCCCTCCCTCGCTGTCCCCCTCGCCGCTCCCGCTTCCCTCCCTCGCTGTCCTTCGCCGCTCCCCGCTTCCCTCCCTCGCCTCCCCCGCTTCCCTCCCTCGCCTCCCCCCGCTTCCCTCCCTCGCTGTCCCCCGCTTCCCTCCCTCGCTGTCCTTCGCCTCCCCCCGCTTCCCTCCCTCGCCTCCCCCCGCTTCCCTCCCTCGCCTCCCCCCGCTTCCCTCCCTCGCCTCCCCCCGCTTCCCTCCCTCGCTGTCCCCCGCTTCCCTCCCTCGCTGTCCTTCGCCGCTCCCACTTCCCTCCCTCGCTGTCCTTCGCCGTTCCCTGCTTCCCTCCCTCGCCTCCCCCCGCTTCCCTCCCTCGCCCCCCGCTTCCCTCCCTCGCTGTCCTTCGCCCCCCCGCTTCCCTCCCTCGCTGTCCTTCGCCCCCCCGCTTCCCTCCCTCGCTGTCCCCCCGCTTCCCTCCCTCGCTGTCCCCCGCTTCCCTCCCTCGCTGTCCCCCGCTTCCCTCCTCGCTGTCCTTCGCCGCTCCCCGCTTCCCTCCCTCGCTGTCCTTTGCCGCTCCCCGCTTCCCTCCCTCGCTGTCCTTCGCGGCTCCCCGCTTCCCTCCCTCGCTGTCCTTCGCCGCTCCCCGCTTCCCTCCCTCGCTGTCCTTCGCCGCTCCCCGCTTCCCTCCCTCGCTGTCCTTCGCCGCTCCCCGCTTCCCTCCCTCGCTGTCCTTCGCCGCCCCCCGCTTCCCTCCCTCGCTGTCCTTCGCCGCTCCCCGCTTCCCTCCCTCGCTGTCCTTCGCCGCTCCCCGCTTCCCTCCCTCGCTGTCCTTCGCCGCTCCCCGCTTCCCTCCCTCGCTGTCCTTCGCCGCTCCCCGCTTCCCTCCCTCGCCTCCCCCGCTTCCCTCCCTCGCCCCCGCTTCCCTCCCTCGCTGTCCTTCGCCCCCGCTTCCCTCCCTCGCTGTCCTTCGCCCCCCCGCTTCCCTCCCTCGCTGTCCCCCGCTTCCCTCCCTCGCTGTCCCCCGCTTCCCTCCCTCGCTGTCCCCCGCTTCCCTCCCTCGCTGTCCCCCGCCCCGCTCCCCGCTTCCCTCCCTCGCTGTCCTTCGCCGCTCCCCGCTTCCCTCCCTCGCTGTCCTTCGCCGCTCCCCGCTTCCCTCCCTCGCTGTCCTTCGCCGCTCCCCGCTTCCCTCCCTCGCTGTCCTTCGCCGCTCCCCGCTTCCCTCCCTCGCTGTCCTTCGCCGCTCCCCGCTTCCCTCCCTCGCTGTCCTTCGCCGCTCCCCGCTTCCCTCCCTCGCTGTCCTTCGCCGCCCCCCGCTTCCCTCCCTCGCTGTCCTTCGCCGCCCCCCGCTTCCCTCCCTCGCTGTCCTTCGCCGCCCCCCGCTTCCCTCCCTCGCTGTCCTTCGCCGCTCCCCCGCTTCCCTCCCTCGCTGTCCTTCGCCGCTCCCCGCTTCCCTCCCTCGCTGTCCTTCGCCGCTCCCCGCTTCCCTCCCTCGCTGTCCTTCGCCGCCCCCCGCTTCCCTCCCTCGCTGTCCCCCTCGCTGTCCCCCGCTTCCCTCCCTCGCTGTCCTTCGCCGCTCCCGCTTCCTCCCTCGCCTCCCCCCGCTTCCCTCCCCCCTCGCTGTCCCCCTCGCTGTCCCCCGCTTCCCTCCCTCGCTGTCCTTCGCCGCTCCCCCGCTTCCCTCCCTCGCTGTCCTTCGCCGCTCTCCGCTTCCCTCCCTCGCTGTCCTTCGCGGCTCCCCGCTTCCCTCCCTCGCTGTCCTTCGCGGCTCCCCGCTTCCCTCCCTCGCTGTCCTTCGCGGCTCCCCGCTTCCCTCCCTCGCTGTCCTTCGCGGCTCCCGCTTCCCTCCCTCGCTGTCCTTCGCCGCTCCCGCTTCCCTCCCTCGCTGTCCTTCGCCGCTCCCCGCTTCCCTCCCTCGCTGTCCTTCGCCGCTCCCCGCTTCCCTCCCTCGCTGTCCTTCGCCGCTCCCCGCTTCCCTCCCTCGCTGTCCTTCGCCGCTCCCCGCTTCCCTCCCTCGCTGTCCTTCGCCGCCCCCCGCTTCCCTCCCTCGCTGTCCCCCTCGCTGTCCCCCGCTTCCCTCCCTCGCTGTCCTTCGCCGCTCCCGCTTCCCTCCCTCGCCTCCCCCCGCTTCCCTCCCTCGCTGTCCTTCGCCGCTCCCCGCTTCCCTCCCTCGCTGTCCTTCGCCGCTCCCCGCTTCCCTCCCTCGCTGTCCTTCGCGGCTCCCCGCTTCCCTCCCTCGCTGTCCTTCGCCGCTCCCCGCTTCCCTCCCTCGCTGTCCTTCGCCGCTCCCCGCTTCCCTCCCTCGCTGTCCTTCGCCGCCCCCCGCTTCCCTCCCTCGCTGTCCTTCGCCGCCCCCGCTTCCCTCCCTCGCTGTCCTTCGCCGCTCCCCGCTTCCCTCCCTCGCTGTCCTTCGCCGCTCCCCGCTTCCCTCCCTCGCTGTCCTTCGCCGCTCCCCGCTTCCCTCCCTCGCTGTCCTTCGCCGCCCCCCGCTTCCCTCCCTCGCTGTCCCCCTCGCTGTCCCCCGCTTCCCTCCCTCGCTGTCCTTCGCCGCTCCCGCTTCCCTCCCTCGCCTCCCCCCGCTTCCCTCCCTCGCTGTCCCCCTCGCTGTCCCCCGCTTCCCTCCCTCGCTGTCCTTCGCCGCTCCCCGCTTCCCTCCCTCGCTGTCCTTCGCCGCTCCCCGCTTCCCTCCCTCGCTGTCCTTCGCCGCTCCCCGCTTCCCTCCCTCGCTGTCCTTCGCCGCTCCCCGCTTCCCTCCCTCGCTGTCCTTCGCCGCTCCCCGCTTCCCTCCCTCGCTGTCCTTCGCCGCTCCCCGCTTCCCTCCCTCGCTGTCCTTCGCCGCTCCCCGCTTCCCTCCCTCGCTGTCCTTCGCCGCTCCCCGCTTCCCTCCCTCGCTGTCCTTCGCCGCCCCCCGCTTCCCTCCCTCGCTGTCCCCCTCGCTGTCCCTCGCTGTCCCCCTCGCTGTCCCCCGCTTCCCTCCCTCGCTGTCCTTCGCCGCTCCCGCTTCCCTCCCTCGCCTCCCCCCGCTTCCCTCCCTCGCTGTCCTTCGCCCCCCCGCTTCCCTCCCTCGCTGTCCTTCGCCCCCCCGCTTCCCTCTCTCGCTGTCCCCCGCTTCCCTCCCTCGCTGTCCTCCGCCGCTCCCCGCTTCCCTCCCTCGCTGTCCTCCGCCGCTCCCCGCTTCCCTCCCTCGCTGTCCTCCGCCGCTCCCCGCTTCCCTCCCTCGCTGTCCTCCGCCGCTCCCCGCTTCCCTCCCTCGCTGTCCTCCGCCGCTCCCCGCTTCCCTCCCTCGCTGTCCTCCGCCGCCCCCCGCTTCCCTCCCTCGCTGTCCTTCGCCGCCCCCCGCTTCCCTCCCTCGCTGTCCTTCGCCGCCCCCCGCTTCCCTCCCTCGCTGTCCTTCGCCGCCCCCCGCTTCCCTCCCTCGCTGTCCTTCGCCGCCCCCCGCTTCCCTCCCTCGCCGCCCCCCGCTTCCCTCCCTCGCCGCCCCCCGCTTCCCTCCCTCGCTGTCCTTCGCCGCTCCCCGCTTCCCTCCCTCGCTGTCCTTCGCCGCCCCCCCCCGCTTTCCTCCTCCACTGTCCACCCCCTCTTTCTCCTCCCCGCTTTCCTCCCTCACTGTGCCTCTCTGCGCCTCGTCATCCGCCCTCCCCTCCCCCCTTAGTGTCCCTACTACTACTAATGTGGTGACATTTCTCTCTGCAGAGCTCCGGTCTCTAGAATGTAGTGCGGTTCCAGCCTCTGCCCCAGACTCTGCACTCTTCCCTATGAGGTCAGTTCACCAATTGCCCCCTGACAGATCTACCCCTACAATGGCGGGCGGGGGGGGGGGGCGGCAGTGGGAGTGTCTGGGGTGTATTATAGAATTGATCGCCGTAGATGGTGAATGATTCTAACCAACCAATGTCTTGTGTCCTTACAGATGAAGAATAAGATGGCTCGTGCTGCACCACAGGCCCCACCCCTCTTCTCTCTCCTCCAATAGACATGTCACACCCCAGTGACATCAAATGTAAGGGCACAGCCTTCAATGGTATTGCATGGCTCCTCCCACTTCATTCTGGTTTGCCTTTTCTCCTGTCACCTGACTGCATTTGCTGGGCTGACTCCTCCCACCATCACATGACTCCTCCCATTGTGTGACTCCTCCCATCACCTCATGACTCCTCCCACCATCCCGTGACTCCTCCTCCCACTGCCTCACAATTTCTGCTTTCATGCGCTTACGGCTGCTGTGCTGACTCCTCCCACCACCGTGTGACTCCTCCCACCACCGTGTGACTGCTCTATCAGGCATTACTAGATGGCAGACTGTGGGGGGAGTCTCGGCTGTCCCACCATTTAGAAGCCTTTTCTTCCACCAATCGTCACTCAGTATTCCTCACAGAGCTGACAGCGGGATGGAGGACCGTTGTGGATGGATGTTGGGAGCTTCCCAAGGTTACCAAGCAAGTGAATGGTTGCTAGGACCGCCCTTCATCCTAGCAGCCAATCACCATCTTGCAGCTCCCACCCTCTATCCAGACCCCCCCACCCCCGCCTTCCTGCCCAGCACAATTTTCAGCTTTTATCGCGGTCTCACTTTGAGTGACAATTACACGGTCATACAACACTCTACACATTTTATTCACACAAATAGAACTTTCTCTTGGTGAGAATTAATCAACACGGGGGGGGGGGGTTATTTTTTCTAAAATAATAAAAAAAAAAAAACTATAAAAGACCGCCCCTTTTTTAATTTATTTTTAATTTTTTCCTTGTTTACATGGGGTCAGCTGTGATTGGACACAGCCAATCACATGGGGTAAGAGCCTAAACTGGGCTTCGTCATATGACATCGCTCCGCTGTCATTTGTCTATATGGCAGGTGGGAGGCGGTTAGTAGTGTGGAGGGGGGTGGAGGAGGAGGACGCTGATATAAGGAGGAGTTCAGATCTGTGCATTTGGTGATATCTGGTAGCTCCGCCCATTCATTGTAATGGTCACCATTACCTGCGAGAAACACAGAGAAAGGCGTCCCTGATTTTTACTTTTTTTTTTTTTTTTATCGCACTGCGCCAAGCCATATGGAGCTGCAGCGATAAGCGGCTCTGTTCACTCACAATGTGCCCCGGGTGCCGACACGACCCCCAGAGTTTTACTGACCTGTCCACAGTCAAATTTGAATTCAATACCCTTGTTCAATGTTATTGGGCCCATCCCACTATCTTGTGACTCCTCCTCCTGTCATGTGACTGTCTTCTGTGCTGACCTGTGCCCTTCACGAGGTAATCGGGGGGCTTCAGTCACCAAAACTGCAGTGTTTATCCTCCATGACACGTCACAGGAAGCCTCTCCATGGTTATCAGAGGACAGAATTAAAATTAGACTTGGTAAACATAACATTAATAAATCACCGGGACCAGATGGTTTGCACCCGAGGGTACTTAGGGAACTCAGTCAAGTAATTGCCAGACCATTGTTCCTAATTTTTACTGACAGTCTACTGACTGGAATGGTACCACCTGATTGGAGAAAAGCCAATGTAGCACCAATATTTACAAAGGGCCCAAATCCATCCCTGGGAATTACAGACCAGTCAGCCTAACATCAATAGTATGTAAACTCTTGGAGGGGATGATAAGGGACTATATACAAGATTTTAGTAATGAGAACGGTATCATTAGCAGTAATCAGCATGGATTCATGAAGAATTGTTCTTACCAAACCAATCTACTAACCTTTTATGAGGAGGTGAGCTGCCATCTGGATAAAAGAAGGCCCGTAGACGTGGTGTATCTAGATAAAGGAAGGCCCGTAGACGTGGTGTATCTAGATAAAGGAAGGCCCGTAGATGTGGTGTATCTAGATAAATGAAGACCCGTAGACGTGGTGTATCTAGATAAAGGAAGACCCGTAGACGTGGTGTATCTAGATAAAGGAAGGCCCGTAGACGTGGTGTATCTAGATAAAGGAAGGCCCGTAGACGTGGTGTATCTAGATAAAGGAAGACCCGTAGACATGGTGTATCTAGATAAAGGAAGGCCCGTAGACGTGGTGTATCTAGATAAAGGAAGGCCCATAGACGTGGTGTATCTGGATAAAGGAAGGCCCGTAGACGTGGTGTATCTAGATAAAGGAAGGCCCGTAGACGTGGTGTATCTAGATAAAGGAAGACCCGTAGACGTGGTGTATCTGGATAAAGGAAGGTCCGTAGACGTGGTGTATATAGATAAAGGAAGGTCCGTAGACGTGGTGTATCTGGATAAAGGAAGGTCCGTAGATGTGGTGTATATAGATAAAGGAAGGCCCGTAGATGTGGTGTATCTGGATAAAGGAAGGATGTACTGGAAATGGAGCGACTACAAAGAAGGGCAACAAAGCTAATAAAGGGTCTGGAGGATATTAGTTATGAGGAAAGGTTGTGAGCTCTGAACTTATTCTCTCTGGAGAAGAGACGCCTGAGAGGGGATATGATTTCATTATATAAATACCGGACTGGTGACCCCACTGTGACAGACCTACCCGGGGCACAGGCTTTTTGAGAGGACTGAGTGCGAGCCTCTTGCCGACTGATTATGGGCCCTGGATTTTAAGGGGCACAGGGTGGATGAGAACCCCACTGTAATCTGTGCTAGTCAGATTCAATGCTGTATATATGTATATATAATGTGTGTTGTCTCATGCTGTTGGGACACAAACTGTTAGATGCTAATGCCATGAACTCCAGCCACCCGTCTGTTGTGTAAATGAGTCTAGTCTGAGTATTGAGTATTCCACACATTGTCGTTTGTGCTAATTATTAACCCTGTGTTTATGTTTATGGTAATGTTAATTGAATTGTTAATGAGCTAGGAGCCGAAAAGTCTTATCTCTCAGTCAACTATCCTGAGTGTTGATTTAGATAATTAGCTCATGCTAATTAGGTTAGGTTTTAGTCTTCTACTGTATTATAAATACTTGGCATTTTGGTTCTAATAAATGAGTCCATGTTAGCACTAAGCAAGACTTGTCTTGTTTTGTGCTTGTGAGCGGTTGGAATATCTGATATCTATATTCAGACTTAGGAAGTGGTATACTGACGGAAGCAATCAATCGGACTGTGGGATCAGTTCCGTCACACCCACAATATATAAATACCGGACTGGTGACCCCACAATAGGGAGAAAACTTTTTCACAGAAGGGAGTATAACAAGACTCGTGGCCACTCATTAAGATTAGAAGAAAAGAGGTTTAACCTTAAACTTTGTAGAGGGTTCTTTACTGTAAGAGCAGCAAGGATGTGGAATTCCCTTCCACAGGCGGTGGTCTCAGCGGGAGCATCGATAGTTTCAAGAAACTATTAGATAATCACCGAAGGACCGCAACATATGGAGATATACAATGCAATGCTGACATATAATCACACAACATACATGATATACAATGTAATACTGACATAAAATCATACAACATACATGATGTACAATGTAACACTGACATATAATCACACAACATACGGAGATATACTATGTAACACTGACATATAATCACACACATTAGATGGACTTCTGTCTTTTTTTTCAACCTCACCATCTATGTAACTGTCATGTGACTCCTCCTACTGTGCTAACTAGGTGTGTCACTATCATGTGACTCCTCCCACTATATCTCTCACTCCCCTTATGGTGCTGACACGCCCATATCATGTGATCCCCCCCTCTGTCATGTGATTTCTCTCTAATCATTGTCTCTTCTCCTCTCAGGGCCCGGGTCTCCTCCGTGTTCTCCAGTTTTGCTGCAGAGGGTGGAATCTCAGTATGATGTCATCGATGCAGTCCTGCCCCAGCCATCAGGGGGCGCCCAGGCTCTCCTCGATGGGATGTACACGGAGTTATCACGCAGACATGGTGGCACTCAGCAGCTGGTTCTCCTCACCCGCCAGCGCCATCTTCTGAACTTGACCCGTCAGTTTGTTGTCCATCAGATGAGCCTCATGAATTACATAAATGGCATGTGTGAGCTGATAGAGCAGAGTCCCCCGATACCCTCCCGCCTGTCCACCATGTGTCTGAGGCTTCGGGAAGTCACCTCTCAATGTGCGTTACTGCACAGAAGACTTCGGGGTGACCCTTGCCTGTACCCCATCCCATCTCCCTCCATGCAGGATGCCATCAGGAATGTCCCGGGTGTCCTGCTCCTCATGGAGGTGAAAGCCACCCTCCTTACAGAGCAGTTTATACTCCGTGTACTGTGCAGGGTGGCCCAAGTCCCAGCCGAGGTGACCCCAGACCTGTGTCGGTCTCTGACATTGTACAACCAGGTGGTAGACAACTTATCCAAGAGAGGAAGACCTTTGGCAGAAGTGCAGCCATTTTGTCTGAGCCGGACATTGGAGATATTGGCAGAAGAGAGAAGCGGGGTCCTGGCGGGAGAGATGTGCCGGATGTGGTCTCATTATGGTCTGGAAGACATGTTGAGGAGAGAGATGGAGACCTACATGAAGCAAGCTACTGATGCTCGGCCATCCAGTAGTCTGCAGAAGAGTCAGGTGGTCCCAGGTCAGAGGTCACATAGCAATCTGGGGGTTCTTGTCCAAGAGGACAGGAGTCATGTGACCCTGGTTCTACAGAAAAGTCAGGTGGTCCCAGGTCAGAGGTCACTTAGCAATCTAGGGGTTCTTGTCCAGGAGGACAGGAGAGAGATGAAGTCCCACGTGAACCAAGCTACAGATCCTGCGCTTAGGACATCCAATAGTCTGCAGAAGAAGAGTCAGGTGGTCCCAGGTCAGAGGTCATCCAGTGATCTGGGGGTCCTCATCCAAGGGGACAGGAGTCAGGTGACCCCAGTTCTACAGATCCTGGTGGGCTTGGATCAGAAGATGTGGAATCAAGTGCCAAGTAGCTCAGAATCGGCTATATACAGTCAGTACTCTGCCCGTCTGTGGCCAGCCCTCCATTCCCATGTTTTCCATGCCCTGTGTCTGGGGATGAAGGGACCAAGTGCAATGCCAGCTCTGCCCTCACTTCCGGAGGGTGTGTGCGCATCTGCAGTCCATGTACTGCGGGAAACCTTCAATTCAGGTATGGAATGTACAGAACACGCCTCATAGCATAGCAAGTCTGTCTGCTCATTACTAATGGTGGAGGTGGGCGGGTCTGTCTTGTCATTACTAATGGTGGAGGTGGGCGGGTCTGTCTTGTCATTACTAATGGTGGAGGTGGGCGGGTCTGTCTTGTCATTACTAATGGTGGAGGTGGGCGGGTCTGTCTGCTCATTACTAATGGTGGAGGTGGGCGGGTCTGTCTTGTCATTACTAATGGTGGAGGTGGGCGGGTCTGTCTTGTCATTACTAATGGTGGAGGTGGGCGGGTCTGTCTTGTCATTACTAATGGTGGAGGTGGGCGGGTCTGTCTTGTCATTACTAATGGTGGAGGTGGGCGGGTCTGTCTTGTCATTACTAATGGTGGAGGTGGGCGGGTCTGTCTGCTCATTACTAATGGTGGAGGTGGGCGGGTCTGTCTGCTCATTACTAATGGTGGAGGTGGGCGGGTCTGTCTGCTCATTACTAATGGTGGAGGTGGGCGGGTCTGTCTTGTCATTACTAATGGTGGAGGTGGGCGGGGTTGTCTTGTCATTACTAATGGTGGAGGTGGGCGGGTCTGTCTTGTCATTACTAATGGTGGAGGTGGGCGGGTCTGTCTTGTCATTACTAATGGTGGAGGTGGGCGGGGTTGTCTTGTCATTACTAATGGTGGAGGTGGGCGGGTCTGTCTTGTCATTACTAATGGTGGAGGTGGGCGGGTCTGTCTTGTCATTACTAATGGTGGAGGTGGGCGGGTCTGTCTTGTCATTACTAATGGTGGAGGTGGGCGGGTCTGTCTTGTCATTACTAATGGTGGAGGTGGGCGGGGTTGTCTTGTCATTACTAATGGTGGAGGTGGGCGGGTCTGTCTTGTCATTACTAATGGTGGAGGTGGGCGGGTCTGTTTTGTCATTACTAATGGTGGAGGTGGGCGGGGTTGTCTTGTCATTACTAATGGTGGAGGTGGGCGGGTCTGTCTCGTCATTACTAATGGTGGAGGTGGGCGGGTCTGTCTCGTCATTACTAATGGTGGAGGTGGGCGGGTCTGTCTCGTCATTACTAATGGTGGAGGTGGGCGGGTCTGTCTTGTCATTACTAATGGTGGAGGTGGGCGGGTCTGTCTTGTCATTACTAATGGTGGAGGTGGGCGGGTCTGTCTTGTCATTACTAATGGTGGAGGTGGGCGGGTCTGTCTTGTCATTACTAATGGTGGAGGTGGGCGGGTCTGTCTGCTCATAGATGGAGAGGAGTTGGGAATATTGTCGGCTTCTCTATGGATGGAGAGGAGTTGGGGATATTGTTGGATCCTTTATGGATGGAGAGGAGTTGGGAATATTGTTGGATTTTCTATGGATGGAGAGGAGTTGGGAATATTGTCGGCTTCTCTATGGATGGAGAGGAGTTGGGGATATTGTTGGATTCTCTATAGATGGAGAGGAGTTGGGAATATTGTTGGATTCTCTATGGATGGAGAGGAGTTGGGAATATTGTTGGATTTTCTATGGATGGAGAGGAGTTGGGAATATTGTCGGCTTCTCTATGGATGGAGAGGAGTTGGGGATATTGTCGGCTTCTCTATGGATGGAGAGGAGTTGGGGATATTGTTGGATTCTCTATGGATGGAGAGGAGTTGGGAATATGGGGGGGGGATTTGTGTATTTTCTTGTGGTCTCATTTCTAATGTCCTCTCTCAGAAGATCTCCCGGAGTCGTGTGTCTCTTTGGGTCGCAGCCTCTCTCAAAACCTTCTCGGTGTCCGAAGCCTCATCGCCTGGGACAGCAGTAAGTAAAGACCGTACGGCCCCTCCGCCCCCGAGTGTGTGGTACGGCCCCTTCGCCCCCCGAGTGTGTGGTACGGCCCCTCCGCCCCCCGAGTGTGTGGTAAGGCCCCTCCGCCCCCCGAGTGTGTGGTACGGCCCCTCCGCCCCCCGAGTGTGTGGTACGGCCCCTCCGCCCCCGAGTGTGTGGTACGGCCCCTCCGCCCCCCGAGTGTGTGGTAAGGCCCCTCCGCCCCCCGAGTGTGTGGTAAGGCCCCTCCGCCCCCCGAGTGTGTGGTAAGGCCCCTCCGCCCCCCGAGTGTGTGGTAAGGCCCCTCCGCCCCCCGAGTGTGTGGTAAGGCCCCTCCGCCCCCCGAGTGTGTGGTACGGCCCCTCCGCCCCCCGAGTGTGTGGTAAGGCCCCTCCGCCCCCCGAGTGTGTGGTAAGGCCCCTCCGCCCCCCGAGTGTGTGGTAGGCCCCTCCGCCCCCCGAGTGTGTGGTAAGGCCCCTCCGCCCCCCGAGTGTGTGGTAAGGCCCCTCCGCCCCCCGAGTGTGTGGTAAGGCCCCTCCGCCCCCCGAGTGTGTGGTAAGGCCCCTCCGCCCCCCGAGTGTGTGGTAAGGCCCCTCCGCCCCCCGAGTGTGTGGTAAGGCCCCTCCGCCCCCCGAGTGTGTGGTAAGGCCCCTCCGCCCCCCGAGTGTGTGGTAAGGCCCCTCCGCCCCCCGAGTGTGTGGTAAGGCCCCTCCGCCCCCCGAGTGTGTGGTAAGGCCCCTCCGCCCCCCGAGTGTGTGGTAAGGCCCCTCCGCCCCCCGAGTGTGTGGTAAGGCCCCTCCGCCCCCCGAGTGTGTGGTAAGGCCCCTCCGCCCCCCGAGTGTGTGGTAAGGCCCCTCCGCCCCCCGAGTGTGTGGTAAGGCCCCTCCGCCCCCCGAGTGTGTGGTAAGGCCCCTCCGCCCCCCGAGTGTGTGGTACGGCCCCTCCGCCCCCCGAGTGTGTGGTACGGCCCCTCCGCCCCCCGAGTGTGTGGTACGGCCCCTCCGCCCCCCGAGTGTGTGGTACGGCCCCTCCGCCCCCCGAGTGTGTGGTACGGCCCCTCCGCCCCCCGAGTGTGTGGTACGGCCCCTCCGCCCCCCGAGTGTGTGGTACGGCCCCTCCGCCCCCCGAGTGTGTGGTACGGCCCCTCCGCCCCCCGAGTGTGTGGTACGGCCCCTCCGCCCCCCGAGTGTGTGGTACGGCCCCTCTGCCCCCCGAGTGTCATACGATCCCTAGAGATCAGAATATGAATGTCCTTGTCAGAGGATCCCTCTATCTCAGTGAGAGCGCCCCCTGTGGGCCAGTCATGGGCTCTCATAGTCTCTCAATTATTTTTATTTTTTCTCATATGATGGTAGAGAACAGACGGGGAGACTGACGTTGCAGGCAATTGGAGATCAGTAGACCCCCCTATAGTGACACATCTCCTTTTCTTCCTCTGTACAGCATTGTGCCAGGCGTTAAGCTCCGCCCTAACAGATAAGTGTGCAGCCTCCATGTTGGGTAGAGGAGATCCGGTCTCTGGGAATCACAGCAGAACCTCCGGGATTCTGGTGACTTTGTGCCAACACCTATCGGCTTTACTGGTTACAGCGAGCTCCAACCACCCATCACCTTGTCGGGAACCCTGGAATCTGGGTGACCCCCTCATCTCTCCTCCATCATCAGAGCTGTGTGCCATCATCTGCCAGCAGGGGGTGCTGACCCGCTGCACCCTCACCCTCCACCTGTGCAACGTCTGGTTACGAAGCCGCGCCCAGATCTTCGTGTCTTCCGGGTCACTCAGTCAGCTGGTGCTGATCACACACGGTGATCTACCGGTGAGACGCTTCCCGTCCAATGATAATAATATTCTATCGCCTCATCTATAAAATCTATGAATGAAAGTCATATCAATATTAAAAATAACATTTTCTGTATTATATTTATACTATCTTTTAATATATATATATATATATATATATATATATATATATATAAAATAAATAATTTTTTTTTTTTTTGTATATTTTTCCATGTTTTATGTTTGGGGTTGTGTGGTGTTTGTTTTTTTTTTTTGGTTATATTTTATGTTGGGTCTGGGAATGGTGTCGGTCTCCGCAGGTGATAAAGGCGGAGTGTCGCTCTCTGGTGGCGGTAGCAGAGAATGCAGATTGGTTTACTTCTACCCAAAGCTCATGTTTGAAGATAAAGGGGAGCCGGGATGTCCTGGAGGTGAGTGTGCGGAGTGCCTCCTCTTTGATTACCTCTCTATTATATCCCCCCCCCACTAACTGGGTATGTGTGGAGTACCCCTTCCCTGTATACCCCTATATTATAACGCCCCCACCCTCTGCCAGGGTATGTACAGAGTACCCCCTTCCCTGTATACCCCTCTATTATATCCCCCCCCCCCCACTAGCTGGGTATGTGTGGAGTGCCCCTTCCCTGTATACCCCTCTATTATAACCCCCCCCCCCCCACCCTCTGGCTGGTTATGTACGGAGTTCCCCCTCCCCCCCACCTGCTGGGTTATGTGTGGAGTGCTCCTTCCCTGTATACCCCTCCTATTTGGGCATCTGAACTCCCCAACCAAACCCCCCCCCGAGGGATCCCCGCCTCCAGAGTTAACCTGTTGTCTCCTCCCTGCAGGGCCTGGTGGTCTCTCTGCCGCAGGTTCTGGGCTCGGTGTGTTCCCAGAGGGCCCAGGACCTCTTCCAGCACATGATGCCAGCGGGGCGGCACTGGAGAGGGAAGCTGGTGACAGGTAAGGGGCGGAGCCTTGGTGTGGGAACTTTCTCCTCCCTCCTCCCCTCTCTCCTGTCATATGATACACTTAAATCTGTCTCCGCCCAGGCCCCGATCCAGCAGCCAGTGAGTACGCCCAGGCGGCGGTCAGCGCGGTGGTGGTGCCGGTCCTGGATGGGGTGATTTTGCTGTGTTTGGAGGAACGGGTGTCGGCAGTGTGTGTGGCGGTCCGTGTGTTTATGGAAGCCTGGATGGAACATATCCTGCGGGAGAAGATAAAATTCAGGTGAGATATGGAGTGGTGGGCGGGGGGGGAGGGGCACAGGCAGGAAATGAGACAACCTGCACCAGGGACAGGCAGAAAAATCTTTTAAATGAGCAAATTGAGGGGCACATGGAGTCTTTACCCTTTGGTTTATATTGCCACCTACAGGAATAATGGACACTGTCTGACAGAAAAGAACCCTTCCCACTCCTAGCATGCCTCATTATTTTGCTAGTGTCCTATGAGGATAGACATAATTTCTGCCTCTGTTGGGTTAAGATGTCTTTTCTTCATATGTTCCTCATTCGCCTGGAAGAGACGCTTTGGGCTCCACATGGGGCACTTTACAGATTTTCTGGAAACAAGTTACCCGAGGAGCTCTTTCCAGGTACAGAACGGATGGTGTTGCCTCTCCTCTTCCCCCGGGTCTCTGAAGACTTACTCATTGAGTAGGCTAGTAAGGATGAGCATCAGGAGTTTCCTCATCTTAGGTCATTAGGTGTCTTTATTCTCCATTCCCATCTGTGACGGGTTAAAGCTGTGGGACTGGCACGCTAGTGCCATCTGCTGGGTGGAGTGTTGCCCGCACTCTTTCCAGATGTACCATTTAGAGGAAGCCTCTCCCTGCTGCTCCATTCCTGCTACCTACATCCAGTGACTTTGGTCATCTCTGACCATCCATCCCTCACCTGTTACCGGCCATTTTAGGCTTCATGAGAACTGGAGGCTCCTAACCCGAGACGATATATTGCCTTACGTTACAACATGCCTGATTCTGGATGTGGGGGAGGGGAGAGGACAGCCCTAGGTGCCTCCAGGTTACAATTTACTATGGGCTCCAGGGCACTGATGGTCCCGACATCTACTGCTGGAATCATGGCATCTGTGCCATCTTTGTACCCGGAGGGTTTGGCCACCTCTTTTCCTTTCCAAGGAAGTTTTTTACGTCTTCAGTCATGCCATGACGTTTTGGACTAAATCTCGAAATCTGTTATTTACGGACTCTGAGGCCACAAACACGTTCCAGCACCTTTCCGGCATATGGAGAATAAGGTCTGCTTGTGGCCTTAGCAGCCTTTGGGCTGTCAGCTGCTGGAACTATCCGATTTTGGAGTCCCTCCAGCATCCTTCTGGATGGACCTGCCTCAAAGGGGTTGCAGGCCTCTACTTTTACTCCCAAATGCAGACTGATTTTTACCTCTTAAGGCCCATACACACCATCGGACTTTTCCACAACAAACATGCAAATTAGCTGTTTTAAGGCAACATCCGAACAAACTTTTTCAGTTTTCATCGGACTTTTGTTGGCTATGCGTCTGGACAAACTTTCCGGCAACAAAAGTCCGATCGTGCGTGCAGAAAACCATAGGACTTTGTACAAACACGCATGCTCAGAACCAATGCAAAAGATCAGACAACAATACAGAAGTTGACCAAAGGTGACAGTAAAGAGCAGAAAAACCACATGATTTGGTGAAAATTGGCTGAAAAAGTCCTGTGGTGTGTATGCAATACAAGTTCACAGCCGACGCCCTTTGTACAAAAATCCACGGGAAAGTTTGTACAAAGTCCGATCGTGTGTATGAGGCTTTATTGACACAGGAGACATCACTTTCAATCTAGATAGATCAACCTGCTGCTTCTACCAGTGCTGTCCCCCAATCTGGGGTCCCCTTTGAGCTCCTAAGACCGCCCGGTCCTTCTCAATGCACCCAGGAACCTCGGAAAGTCTCCCTCTAAGGAGATTGATGACATATTTGCTTCCCTGAAGATCTTAATAGCCTTGTACCAGATTGAAGTAGACTTTGTTAAAAAGTGGTATGCCCCCTCTGTGGATTTGGCCATGTCCCACCTTGACAAAGTGACCACCATGGGGGAAGGGGCTGTTCTCTTTAAGAACCCAACCAACAGGAGATTGGAGGACCTCTTTCGCTAGTAGGTCTTGCTCTTCACTATCGTCGTCCCAATGGAAGCTGCACCTGAATAGGTGGTTGGAGGACCTCTGTAGAACTGTCATCCTGTCTTAGATGTGATTTTGCTTTGCCAAACTCTGGCTTATTGGTCAAAGGCTAAGGAATCCTATCACTATTGAGGTGTCACCCTAGCACGTATGGCGCTAAGCTGCAGTTGTGACAGAAAACTGGACATTTCCTTTCTCATTTCCCACGAGTCTGCGGAGAGTCCATACGCAGTGTAGTATTGGACTTCAGAAGCTGTGTCCTAAAGGGGCTCACTCAACATGCCCCCTCCAGGGACAACATCTCTTCAGCTCTACTCTAAATGCCCTTTTGTTTTAAGGGCACCACAGGTGGCAAGAGCACCCATCTATCTCCGCTAGTTGGGCCCAGTCTGGGAAGGCTTGATCGACCGTGTAGGGTAAAGAACACTTTTTGTTCTTTCACTTCGCAGCCTCCAAGTCCTAACCGAGGACAAGCTCCCAGTCCTCCCGCAAGGCATGGGGTTATCTTGGACAAGTTTCTCCTTGACTACCCAGACATTACAGCAGTTTGGCTGGATCTTTAACCTTCAGCACAACCAACTCCTCAGTTTAAATATCTAGTCCTAGACACGGCTCAAGCCAGAGTATTTCTTCCTAAGAAAAAACGTCAAACTCTTTGATCCCAGACTCGTGTTCTTCAGTCCAGGAGTGGTTGGACTCTCTCCTTCTCCGTAAAAGTCTGGGGTCATTTCCCAGTGTCGCTCCAAACCCCCCAGAACACAGCATGCTGTCTTTGTGGGGAAAGTCAGTCCAGTCCTTGGGCAAACTGATTCACCTGGCACCAAGGACCAGTTAGTCCCTGGATTGGTGATTCTGGAGTCGGGGAAGTCCTTTCTTCTCTTTTTTTTTTTTTTTGAAAGGTCCTCCCAGCGGATGTCAGGCTGGGGAGGAGTCCTGGGCATCTGTTGGTGGAGGAATCTCATCTTCCAAACGACATCCTGGAACTTTGGGCCACTTTGATTATCCCTGCTGCACTTGACAGTCTGGCTTGGTGGGTCATTCAACAAGACCGTTCCACAGTTGTAGTGTACAGCAGTCATTACGGAAGGACCAGCAGTCTCACTGCATCAAGAAAAGTAGAGTATATATTGTCTTGAGCAGATCCCATGTTCCAACCTTGTCCGCTGTTTACGTCTTGCATGTGGACAGTTGGCTGACATATTTTCTCAGGTGGTAGTGTGTGGACTCTGGGAGTCGCCTCTATACCCGGAGGCGTTCAGAACCTGTATCACAGGTCGGAGATGCTGGACTTGGACCTCCTGGCCTCCAGACTCTACAAAAAACTGGGCAGGTTTGTTTCCAGGTACAGGTATCTTCCAACGTAAGCACTGGATGCTATGGTGGCTCCATGTGATCTTTAAATATTGATCTGTCTTTTCTACCCTAAAACTGCTTCCTTGTTTGATTTTCCAGGATTAGGGTGGAGTTTTGATCCTCATAGCTTTGGATTGGCCTCAGCAGATGTGATATTCCAACCTGATGAGATTCCTGCGGATGCTCTGTGGGCTCTTCCGAATTGGATCTTCTGTCTCAAGACCGATTTTTATTTTATTTATTTATTTTTATTTTTTTCTTCCAGATTTCTGGCCACTGACTTTAATGGCATGGTTGTAGAAGCTCAGGGCCACGGGGTCACCTCTGAACTGCTTTCTCTGTAGAAGGTAGGAAGCCTACTTCTATCATCATTCATGGACGTCTTACTGCACCTGGTGTGAGCAATGGGGCTTTTAGTCTAGGTTTTCCTTTGGATGAAGACTATCCTTGCAGCTGTGTTTGGCCCTTAGTACCATCCAAAGGTCAGGTAGCTGCTCTTACTTTCTTGTTTTCAAAGACTGTTGATCTTTCAGTCTTTGTGTGAATCAGAAATTGATGTTAGAATGCATTGGAGAAATTCTTCTTGCTACATTCGCCGCACAGGGTGGTGTGTCTTGTAGCAATCTCCTCTGTGAGGCAAGTGTCTAAACTGGCGACCATTCCTTCAAAGTACATCTTCTGATCTTGCATTAGGAGAAGGTGGTGGCCCTGGACTTCCTTCTCCCCAACATTGTTCTTCTGTCCCTCTGTCCCACTCCGTCCACTAAAAAGAAAACCTTTCCTCCATTTTCTGGGTGTGGTTTGGGCTGTGGGAATCTCTCTGGAGTGCTTCTTCTTTCAGAACTTGGATGGTCCCCCATAAAATTGCTCCGGGTTTTGGATACACCATCTTTAAGTGATTCAAGCATCCGAGCTTGTGGTCTCAAGAAATCAGGTTCCTCCTTGGCTGTCAAGGTTCGCTCTACTAGATCTGTGAGCACTTCTTGGCCCTTCCGGCATCAAGCTTCTGTTCCCCAGATATACGAGGCTGCCTCCTGGTCTTCTGTTACTTTCTCCGGTTTTTATCAGGTGGAAGTTCAGGATTTGTCTGATGCCAGATCTGAGAGTAAGGTCCACCAGTGGGCCTCTGAGTGGAAGACCTTCCTCAGTTCTGTTTTATAGTCCCTTTCATTATGTGTTTGCTGTGTCGCCCATCCCTTAGTGGAACTGCTTTTTAGATGTCCTGACCGTTATTGACCATTTCTTGAAGTTCATTGTTTTTGCTCTTGGTACTGCGGTGCTGTAAAACTGAAGCATGCTCGGGAGTAGGAGGGATCATGTAAACTGGCCTACAGATTATTTGTTTTCACCCAGTCCTCCTGTAGGTGGCAGTATAACCTGAAGGTTAAAGACTGAAGTGGTCTTGGTACGTCTCTCACGCTGTCCTCTTATCTCTGTATCTGATGTGATCTTGGTGTTTCTCAGTTTGCAGGGGTCTCTCCAGCTCAGACGTGACTTTGAGAGTGTGCGGGATATATTGCGTTCTCAGGAGTCCAGGTTGTCTCCAGAAGTGGTCCAGGCGGCTTTGGCTCTCCCGGTTTTTGCTCAGGCTGACAATGCTATCGTGTGTCTTTTGCAGCAGCCGTCTCGCAAGGCGTACCTTCAGTCTGGAAGCTGTGTGCTCTTCCCATGCTGTGAGTACTGTTCACGTATTCCTGTCCTGCTCCTCGTATATGTCTGCCCTCTAATCTCCCCTCCCCCTCTCGATGTTCTCATGCTATGAGTGTTCATGTATTCTTCTTCTCCTGGTGTCTCCACCATCTAATCTTCCCTCCCCCACTGTCCTGCTGTGTCCACCCTCTAATCTTACTTCCCCCTCCCCCACTCTTCTGGTGTCTCAGCCTCCACCCTTTAATCTTCCCTCCCCTCCCCCTCTGTCTTCCCATACTGTGAGCACTGTTCATGTATTCTTCTTCTGGTGTCTCCATCCTCTAATTTTTCCCCACCCCTGCTCAGGTCCTCCTCTGTGCCGGGTGGCCGTGGACAGCATGTCGGACAGTCTGCAGAGTTTGGACAGCCTGGAGAGGAGAGTGTGGGACGGGGACACCTCCAGACACGTGCCACGACACAGCCACGATTCTTACCTGCCGCACAATCAGGGCCAGTGGCTTTCACTTCGTGTCCACAAGGCCTGGAATGGACTGAGCGCACCCTGGGAAGGCCGAGAAGTGTCCGAAGGATGAGGGGCCCCTCGAGTGGTTCTTACAAGATCTGGAATAGACTGAGCCCATCTTAGGAGAGCCGAGTAGTGTCATGAGGGGCCCCTCGGGTGAGGTCCACTTTTGGTGCAGCAACCTTAGGGCAAGATGGAGGATGAGACTTCCAGGCAATATTCTCAGAGTTACACTGGGCCCAGACATAGCTGTAAGTGCCAAGTAAGAGGTATCCACCCCTTTCCTGTGCCCAAGGACTAGTATACCACCTCCCAGCTGACCTCCTATGCCAGGCATAAGGACTAACCCAGATATCGCTCACCACACTCCTCCCCCATGTGCAGGCTCCACCCAGCCCACTCCCCTAGGCACCGCCTCCTCTCGGGTGCTGGTCATACTTGGGTTAGTTTACAGCGGCTGGGCCTGATATTCTGAGCAGAATATATATGTAATATATTTGATATTTATTTCATACAGAGATTTATTTTAATAAAGATTTGTAATATTGAATTTGCCGCCTCCTTTTTTTTCTCCATGATGGTGATTTTATTCCTCCTCAGGGAGGTGTTGTGCTTGGGGTTTGTAAGGGAACCTTCACACACAATGAGATTCTCTTCTCTAGCAATATGGCAGGTAGAAGGGTGGTGCCAGCAGTAAATGGGCGGTGCCATACACACCGGACCTCCGAGGATCCATTACACCAGAGAATCCAGAATCCTCATCAGAGAGATCCGTACACACCGGACCTCAGAGGATCCATTACACCAGAGAGTCCAGAATCCTAATCAGAGAGATCCGTACACACCGGACCTCAGAGGATCCATTACACCAGAGAATCATCATCAGAGAGATCCATACACACCGGACCTCAGAGGATCCATTACACCAGAGAATCCTCATCAGAGAGATCCGTACACACTGGACCTCCGAGGATCCATTACACCAGAGAGTCCAGAGTCCTCATCAGAGATCCGTACACACAAAACTTCAGAGGATCCATTACACCAGATAATCCTCATCAGAGAGATCCGGACCTCAGAGGATCCATTACACCAGAGAATCATCATCCGAGAGATCCGTACACACCGGACCTCAGAGGATCCATTACACCAGAGAGTCCAGAATCCTCATCAGAGAGATCCGTACACACCAGACCTCAGAGGATCCATTACACCAGAGAGTCCAGAATCCTCATCAGAGAGATCCGTACACACCGGACCTCAGAGGATCCATTACACCAGAGAGTCCAGAATCCTCATCAGAGAGATCCGTACACACCGGACCTCAGAGGATCCATTACACCAGAGAATCCTCATCAGAGAGATCCGGACCTCAGGGGATCCATTACACCAGAGAATTATCATCAGAGAGATCCATACACACCGGACCTCAGAGGATCCATTACACCAGAGAGTCCAGAATCCTCATCAGAGAGATCCGTACACACCGGACCTCAGAGGATCTATTACACCAGAGAGTCCAGAATCATCATCAGAGAGATTCGTACACACCGAACCTCAGAGGATCCATCGCACCAGAGAGTCCAGAATCCTCATCAGAGAGATCCGTACACACCGGACCTCAGAGGATCCATTACACCAGAGAATCCTCATCAGAGAGATCCGTACACACCGGACCTCAGAGGATCCATTACACCAGAGAGTCCAGAATCCTCATCAGAAAGATCCGTACACACCGGACCTCAGAGGATCCATTACACCAGAGAGTCCAGAATCCTCATCAGAGAGATCCGTACACACCGGACCTCGGAGGATCTATTACACCAGAGAGTCCAGAATCATCATCAGAGAGATCCGTACACACCGGACCTCAGAGGATCCATTACACCAGAGAATCCTCATCAGAGAGATCCGTACACACTGGACCTCAGGGGATCCATTACACCAGAGAATCATCATCAGAGAGATCCGTACACACCAAACCTCAGAGGATCCATTACACTAGAGAATAATCATCGGAGAGATTCGTACACACCAGACCTCAGAGGATCCATTACACTAGAGTCCAGAATCCTCATCAGAGAGATCCATACACACTGGACCTCCGAGGATCCATTGCATTAGAGAGTCCAGAATCCTCATCAGAGAGATCCGTACACACTGGACCTCCGAGGATCCATTACACCAGAGAATCATCATCAGAGAGATCCGTACACACTGGACCTCCGAGGATCCATTACACCAGAGAGTCCAGAATCATCATCAGAGAGATCCATACACACCGGACCTCAGAGGATCCATTACACCAGAGAGTCCAGAATATTCATCAGAGAGATCCATACACACTGGACCTCAGAGGATCCATTACACCAGATAATCCTCATCAGAGAGAGCCGGACCTCAGAGGATCTATTACACCAGATAATCCTCATCAGAGAGATCTGTACACACCGGACCTCAGAGGATCCATTACACCAGAGAGACCAGAATTATCTTCAGAGCGATCCGTACACACCGGACCTCAGAGGATCCATTACACCAGAGAGACCAGAATTATCTTCAGAGCGATCCGTACACACCGGACCTCAGAGGATCCATTACACCAGATAATCATCAGAGAGATCCGGAATCCTCAGAGGATCCATTACACCAGAGAATCCTCATCAGAGAGATCCGTACACACTGGACCTCAGAGGATCCATTACACCAGAGAATCATCATCAGAGAGATCCGTACACACCGGACCTCCGAGGATCCATTACACTAGAGAATAATCATCGGAGAGATTCGTACACACTGGACCTCAGAGGATCCATTACATCAGAGAATCATCATCAGAGAGATCCGTACACACCGGACCTCAGAGGATCCATTACACCAGAGAATCCTCATCAGAGAGATCCGTACACACTGGACCTCAGAGGATCCATTACACCAGAGAATCCTCATCAGAGAGATCCGTACACACCGGACCTCAGAGGATCCATTACACCAGAGAATCCTCATCAGAGAGATCCGTACACATTGGACCTCAGAGGATCCATTACACCAGAGAATCATCATCAGAGAGATCCGTACACACCAAACCTCAGAGGATCCATTACACTAGAGAATAATCATCGGAGAGATCCGTACACACTGGACCTCAGAGGATCCATTACACCAGAGAATCCTCATCAGAGAGATCCGTACACACTGGACCTCAGAGGATCCATTACACCAGAGAGTCCAGAATCATCATCAGTAGGGATGGGCCGAGCGCTCACTGGTTTGGTTTGCACCAGATCACCTCAAACAGGCAAAAAGTTCTAGTGAACCCTTTTAAAGTCTATGGGCCACAAACATGACAAATCAAAAGTGTTAATTTTAAAGGCTAATATGCAAGTTCTTGTCATAAAAAGTGTTTGGGGACCCGGGTCCTGCCCCAGGGGACATGTATCAATGCAAAAATATATATATATCATACCTGGGGGGTGTCTATAGTATGCCTGTAAAGTAGCGCATCTTTCCCATGTTTATAACAGTACCACAGCAACATGACATTTCTACAGGAAAAACTAATTTGAACTTGTTCGTGGCTGCAATGTATTGTCAGATCCCGGCAATATGGGTGGGGAAAAAACGGCGTAGGGTTCCCCCCAGTCCATACCAGACCCTTCGAGTCTAGTAAGGATTTTAAGGGGAACGCCACACCAAAATGTAAAAAATAAAAAAGTAAACATTGGCATGGGTTCACACCCCAAAATCCATACCAGGCCCTTATCCGAGCAAGCAACCTGGCAGGTCAGGATGGGGGTGGTGAGCTAATCCCCCCCCCCAAACCATACCAGGCCATGTTCCCCAACATGGGGAGGGTAGGTGTTGATGGGGACAAGAGCCTCTTGCCGACAACCCTGGTCGGTGGTTGTCGTGGCCTGCGGGTGGAGGGCTTATCGGAATCTGGAAGCCCCCTTTAACAAGGGAACCCCCAGATCCTGGGCCCCCGCCGTGTGGATGAGTATCGGGTACATTGTACCCCTACTCATTCAACAAAAAAAAGTGTCAAAAAGTAAAATAACACAAGAGACAGCTTTTGACAGTTTCCTTTATTAACCACTTGCTTACTGGGCACTTAAACCCCCCTCAGTCCCAGACCAATTTTCAGCTTTCAGCACTGATGCGCTTTGAATGACAATTGCGTGATCATACAACACTGTACCCAAATGAAATTTTTATCATTTTTTTCCCACAAATAGAGCTTTCTTTTGGTGGTATTTAGTTACAGCTCGGAGTTTTATTTTTTGCTAAACAAACAAAAAAAGATGCAAAAAAATAATAAAATAAATCATGTTTTAATAGTTTGTTATAAAATTTTGCAAACGGGTCATTTTTCTCCTTCATTGAAGTGCGCTGATTAGGCGGCACTGATAGGCTGCATTGGTGGGCACTGATGGGCTGCATTGGTGGGCACTGATGGGCTGCATTGGTGGGCACTGATGGGCTGCACTGGTGGGCACTGATAGGCATAGTTAAGGCGGCACTAATAGGCACAGATAAGGCGGCACCGATGGGCACAGATAAGGCGGCACTGATGGGCAAAGATGGGCACAGATAAGATGGCACGGATGGGTGGCACGGATGGGCACTGATAGGTACCACTGATAGATGGGACTGATGGGCACTGATAGGTGGCTCTGATAGGTGGCACTGCTGGGCACTGATGGGCGGCACTGCTGGGCACTGATGGGCGGCACTGGGGTGCAGCACCTTTGAGGCAGATTGTGGGCACTGTGGGTGGCACTGCTGGGTGACACTGTGGGCACTGCTGGGTGGCACTATGGGCACTGCTGGGTGGCACTGACAGGGGGCACTTACTTTTTATTAGGGTGGCACTGCAGGGGGCAGGTAGGCACTGGCAGGGGGCAGGTGGGCGCTTGCATTGCTGGCCGTGATCGGGACTGATGTCCCGATCACGGCCGCCGGTGATCGGCTTTTTTTTTTTGCGCGAGGAGGAATACTAGCCGATTACCGGCTCCGTTACATCACCTGATCAGCTGTCATTGGCTGACAGCTGATCACGTGATAAGGGGTCGGGATCGACCCCTTGCACGGATCGGTGATCAGGTGAGTCTCATGGACTCGCCGATCACAGAGCGCGCCGCGCGCGCCCCTCAGGGGGCGCGCAGGCCGCTCGTACACGGGACTACGTCAATAGACGTAGTCCCGGAAAAGGAGATCCGCGCTGTAGCCGTCATTTGGCTATAGCGCGGATCTCAAGTGGTTAAAAAAGAAAAGTGTCCCCTGATGTCCATCCACCTTCAATCAACGCCGCCCGACGGACCCCTCCCAGTGACTGCTGTCTTTTGTCTTTGACAGCTCTTATATAGGCAAGGGCGGGCCGCCAGATGACCCCACCCCCTCTGACGTCACGTGATGTTAGAAGTGGGCAAATACAGAAATATGGTGGACTGACTGAAAGACTATAGAAAGATGGTGGATTGATTGAATGACTACAGAAAGATGGTGGACTGACAATGACTACAGAAAGATGGTGGACTTACTGAAAGATGGGGGACTTAATTAAAGGACTACAGCAAAATGGTGGTCTGGCTAAAAGATTTCAGGAAGACAGAGGACTTAATAAATGACTACAGAAAGCTGGTGGAATGACTGAAAGACTACAGAAAGATGGTGGAATGACTGAAAGACTACAGAAAGATGGTGGACTGACTGAAAGACTACAGAAAGATGGTGGAATGACTGAAAGACTACAGAAAGATGGTGGACTGAATTTGACTGAAGAAGGATGGCAGATTTATTGAATGACTACAGAAAGACTGTGTAACGACATTCGGCGATCCATCGCAGTTTGCTAAGGAAGTGATGTTCCATTGCCGCCATCTTGCTACACCCCACGCGCCTCCATAGTAAGGATACACTGGGAAGGGTAAAGCGGACATCTTGTTACACCCACCAGAGTTTTGCATTGTGCACGCATTTATAACCGTAAAGTGAGATTATATAGTCATATACAGGACCTACAACTCCGTCTGACTGGTTAGATGTTGAAGTTTATAAACAGCGGCATCCCTGCTCATCTCATAGGTTTGCTAATCTGACAGAAGATCGCTGTTTATAAAATGCAACATCTAACCCGTCAGACGGAGTTCTCAGTCCTCCATATCACTATATAAACTGACTTTACTGTTATAAATACGTGTACAATGCAAAACTCCGGTGGGTGTAACAAGATGTCCGTCTCCCCCTTCTCAGTGTATTCTTACAGTGGACAAGTGTGGGATGTAGCAAGATAGCGGCGACGAAACGTCACTTCCATAGCAAACTGCGATGGGTCTCCGAATATGTGATTACAGGGGGCGGAGTGAGAAAATATCAGAGCACACAATGAGGGCGGGATGAGAGAATAACATGATGGAGGAAGAATAAATCTCCGGGAAAATGACAGGTACTTCCGGTCGGTGATGTATTTCCGGTGGAGGTGAGGGGGGCGGGGCCATGTGTGTCTGTGTGTGTGTGTCACCCCACATGGGGCGGGGCCATGTGTCACCCCTCACGGGGGCGGGGCCATGTGTGTCACCCCACAGGGGGTGGGGCCATGTGTGTGTCACCCACAGGGGGCGGGACCATTAGCTCCTACAGATGGGAATTCGGTGTCTGAACTTTTCCTCCTCTCTATAATGTGTCTCCTGCTCTCCTCCCTCCAGAGTGACTATGATAGGGGGAGGCGTATTGCTGTGTGGGGGGTGAGAATTGTACAGCAGGGGGTATTATGCTCTGAGGGGGGGTTGGTATTGTAGATCGGGGGGTATTATGCTCTGTGGGGGGTGGGGATTGTATATTGGGGGATATTATGCTCTGTGGGGGGTGGGGATTGTAGATCGGGGGGTATTACGCCCTGTGTGGGGATTGTAGATCGGGGGTATTATGCTCCACCAGAGTGCGACCCGGACGTGGCCACTCCACCAGAGTGCGACCCCGACGTGTCCACTCCACCAGAGTGCGACCCGGACGTGTCCACTCCACCAGAGTGCGACCCGGACGTGTCCACTCCACCAGAGTGCGACCCGCAGGTGTCCACTCCACCAGAGTGCGACCCGGACGTGTCCACTCCACCAGAGTGCGACCCGGACGTGTCCACTCCACCAGAGTGCGACCCGGACGTGGCCACTCCACCAGAGAGCGACCCGGACGTGTCCACTCCACCAGAGTGCGACCCGGACGTGGCCACTCCACCAGAGTGCGACCCGGACGTGGCCACTCCACCAGAGTGCGACCCCGACGTGTCCACTCCACCAGAGTGCGACCCGGACTTGCCGACTCCACCAGAATGCGACCCGGACGTGTCCACTCCACTAGAGTGCGACCCCGACGTGTCCACTCCAGCACAGTTAGACTCGGACGTGTCCACTCCACCAGAGTACGACCCGGACGTGTCCACTCCACCAGACTGCGACCCGGACGTGGCCACTCCACCAGAGTGCGACCCGGACGTGTCCACTCCACCAGAGTGCGACCCGGATGTGGCCACTCCACCAGAGTGCGACCCCGACGTGTCCACTCCACCAGAGTGCGACCCCGACGTGTCCACTCCACCAGAGTGCGACCCGGACGTGTCCACTCCACTAGAGTGCGACCCCGACGTGTCCACTCCAGCACAGTTAGACTCGGACGTGTCCACTCCACCAGAGTACGACCCGGACGTGTCCACTCCACCAGACTGCGACCCGGACGTGGCCACTCCACCAGAGTGCGACCCGGACGTGGCCACTCCACCAGAGTGCGACCCGGACGTGGCCACTCCACCAGAGTGCGACCCGGACGTGTCCACTCCACCAGAGTGCCTCCCGGACGTGTCCATTCCACCAGAGTGCGTCCCGGACGTGTCCACTCCACCAGAGTGCGACCCGGACGTGGCCACTTCAGCAGAGTGCGACCAAGACTTGGCCACTTCAACAGAGTGCGACCCGGACGTGTCCACTCCACCAGAGTGCGACCCGGACGTGGCCACTCCACCAGAGTGCGACCCGGACGTGTCCACTAATAAGATGTACTGTCCTGAGATGCATGTTGCAGTGTAAACTGAGTACTGGAAATAAACTTCCATTGTTCCAGACCAGAGTCTTGTGTCTCTCACAACACAGAGGATATAACAGTGGTGACGAGGATGGGATTTACAAAGTGTCTATCAGTCTGAGAGAGAGACAAAGACATTGTGGATTGTTACCTGGATAAAAGCAATCACAGATCCCAGCAGGAAAATGTCATTGATCGGGACATTAAGTGAATTTGATGGAGAACAGACATCCTGGAGTTCCTGGGTGGAGAGACTGGAACAGTATTTCAGTGCAAATGGCATCCCAGGTGAAAGGCAAGTAGCAGTATTTCTGACAGTGGTCGGTGCTCAGACATATGACACTCTCAGGGATCTCCTTTCCCCTGTAAAACCAGCAACTAAGACATTGGCAGAGCTCCTGACACTGTTAGAGGGTCACTTCCAGCCTAAACCACTAGAGATTGCAGAAAGATTTCGTTTTTATCAGAGGCAGCAGCAGCCAGGTGAAGAAATTAAAGCTTATGTGCTCGCCCTTCGCAGACTAGCCTCTACCTGTTCTTTTGGGGAGTACCTACCTACTGCACTGAGAGATAAGTTTGTCATGGGACTGAATTGTGACTCTAGCCAAAAGAGACTGTTACCAGAGAAAGACCTTACCCTTGCAAAGGCAATTGAGATAGCTTCAATGATGGAAATGGCTGTGAAAGATACAGAGGAATTGAACTCTCAGGGCAGAAGGGAAGAGGTGAAACAAGAAGTTTTCAGAACAGCAGTCAAGCCCACAGTCACAAACTGGAGATACAGACCTCCACCAAGCCGGGGGTCAGCTTGCTACCGTTGTGGAAATACAGACCTCCACCAAGCCAGGGGTCAGCTTGCTACCGTTGTGGGAATACAGACCTCCACCAAGCCGGGGGTCAGCTTGCTACCGTTGTGGGAATACAGACCTCCACCAAGCCGGGGGTCAGCTTGCTACCATTGTGGGAATACAGACCCCCACCAAGCCGGGGGTCAGCTTGCTACCGTTGTGGGAATACAGACCATGATCACAAAGTCTGCAGGTTTAAGGATCAGACCTGTCATAATTGTGGTAAAACAGGACATCTGAAACGAGTTTGCCGGAGCAAGAAGGTGCGAGATAAACAACCTCTGAACCCCAAGACAAAGACCTATATGGTGGGAAGATATACATCATCATCGGAGTCAGAGGATGAGGAAGTGCTCCACAGTTTAGACATACATCATATGCATTCAGCACCCTCTGCAATGACTGTAGAGGTAACCATTGAGGGAAAGAAACTAAAGATGGATGTGGACACAGGAGCAGCAGTTTCAGTTATCACTCAGAAACAATGGAGACAACTTCAGACCCGAACAACTGTCCGCCCAACGCCAATCAAACTGCAGACATACTCAAAGCAGATACTCCACCCACTGGGTTATGCAAAAGTGCAGGTATTGTACAAGGGTCAGACAAAGAGACTGCCATTATATATACTAGAGAATGGGGGACCCCCTCTCTTTGGGAGAGACTGGATTGCTCACCTTGGTATGCCAGACATCGCCATAAATCCCTGTAACACTGTGACAATTCCATTAGGAGATAATGAGGGATGGGTGGTGTCCCTGAAGCAGCGGTTCCCAAAGATCTTTGATGACCAGTTGGGGAAAATAAAGCATGACTGTGTGAGACTCAAGCTGAAACCCAACGCCCAGCCTAAGTTCTTCAAAGCTCGCACAGTACCTTTCGCACTCCGAGCAGGAGTGGAAGCAGAAAGTCGGCTGGAGGAACAAGGTGTCATCTCAAAGGTAGAGCACAGCGAGTGGGCATCACCTGTTGTACCAGTGAAGAAAGCGAATGGGGACTTGCGCATTTGTGGCGATTTCCGCATGGCACTGAACTCCCAACTGGAAATAGACCAGTACCCTCTACCCAGAGTAGATGACATTTTTGCCTCTCTTGCAGGGGGTCAAAAGTTCACCAAGCTTGATCTCAAACAAGCATATTTACAGTTTGAGGTCCATCCTTCTTCCCGCAAGTTTCTGACCATCAACACCCACAAGGGACTGTATGAGTACAATCGGATGGTGTTTGGTGTAGCCTCTGCCCCAGCCATTTGGCAACGGAAGATGGATGAGATTTTGGCGGACATTCCTTTCACTCAGTGCCTGTTAGATGACATGCTCATCACGGGACGGACGGACCAGGAACACAAGCAAAACGTGGAGCTTGTGTTGGAAAGACTCCAAGAGCAGGGTCTGAAAGTGAACTTAGCAAAATGCCAATTCATGGTGCCGAAATTGGAGTTTTGTGGCCACCTTGTGGATGCAGACGGTATACACACCACAGAAGCCAAGGTTGATGCCTTAGTCAAAGCTCCTGCCCCAACCAATGTCCAGCAGCTGCAATCATACCTTGGCTTGCTGAACTATTACCACAAATTTCTGCCAGATCTGGCACACACCTTGTTTCCGTTGAACAAGCTCTTGGAGAAACACTCCAGATGGGACTGGTCGGCCGCATGCCAACGCGCTTTTGAAGTCTCTAAGCGGAAGCTGTTGGCGTCACGCATGCTTGTTCACTAAGACCTCCAGAAGCCTCTGACCTTGGCTTGTGATGCCTCACCCTATGGTCTGGGGGCTGTACTGTCTCACATCTTACCTGATGGGTCAGAAAAACCAGTGGCATTTGCCTCCAGGTCTTTGACAAAAGCAGAAAGCAATTACTCTCACATTGACAAAGAGGCTCTTGCGCTGATATGGGCAATTAAGAAGTTTCATCTTTACCTGTATGGTAGGGAATTCACCATACTGACAGACCATAAACCACTCCTTCAGATCTTTAGCCCTGACAAAGGCATCTCTCAGACTACTGCGGCCCGCCTCCAACGCTATGCCCTGTTCTTGGGAGCGTACAGTTATAAAATCCAGGATGGCGGTCATGATGCCAATGCTAATGCGGACGCAATGTCCCGACTGACAGGGAGGTCAATGGACTCCTCTCCACCGGTCAAGAGTTGTCGTTACACCAGCCTGTCCTTCTTGTCTTCTGGGGAGATAGCAGCCCATACAGCCAAGGATACCTTTCTGAAAACAATACTCTCCTGGGTACGGTCCGGTTGGCCTGCAACCGTCACACATGATTATGAACCTTATTTCCGTAGGCGTATGGAATTAACTGTGGCTGGTAACTGTGTTTTATGGGGAGACCGAGTGATCATTCCACAGACCCTCCGGAGACACATTCTGGACTTGCTACATACTGGTCATCCCGGGGGCACACGTATGAAACAAAAGGCCCGAGGCTATGTGTGGTGGCCAAACTTAGACTCGGATATCACAACATATGTGAATGCTTGTGCTGGATGTGCACAAACTGCAAGAGACCCTCCTCGAGGGTGCGTCCAGCCCTGGACTTGGCCCACGGTTCCTTGGTTTCGACTACACTTGGACTTTGCAGGTCCGATCAGAGGACACACCTTCTTGATCATAGTGGACGCCCATTCAAAGTGGCCTGAGGTCATTCCTGTTACTCAGCCAACAACTAAGGCAACAGTTTCCATACTGTTACATCTCGCTGCTACATTTGGATACCCCAGAGAAATCGTCACAGACAACGGTGCACAATTCACCAGTCAGGAGTTTCAGCGTTTCTTGACTGCCCACAACATCAAGCAAAAGTTGACCGCACCTTACCACCCAGCTACAAATGGTCAAGCAGAGCGGTTTGTGCAGAATTTTAAACGCTATTTCAAAGCTACAGTGGCTACAAGTAAACAGCAGTCCCTGTCACCCCAGCAGCTGGACTCCTTCCTTTCTGCTTACAGAAACACACCACATGCAACCACCGGGAAAACTCCAGCAGAACGCCTTCTGGGTCGGCAGCCATGGACTGTTTTGGACATGCTCCGCCCACAAACAGTCCAGGAACATGTACTGCAGTCCCAAGACAAGATGGTCAAACACCATGAGATCCCCCGATTCACAGCCCAACAAAAGGTATGGGCCCGATCTTATGGGGCTTCCAACACCCGTTGGCTTCCTGCTGTCATTGCAGAGACTTTGGGACCCAAGATGTATAGGGTCTGCCTGGAAGATGGTTCCATTTGCAGAAGGCATGCGGACCAACTGCGCCCTCGTTTTCAACTGCATGAATCCCTGACGCCGGCTGAACCACCAGTGTTGCAAGGAACTGCTCCCAGCGGATCAGGATGCATGGGAACTGATGATTGGGGGGACTCTGATCTTTTGAACTCAGCTCCAACAGAGCCCTCCAGCCCTGGTCCGGAGGTTGGTTCACCCACTGAGCTGGGGGATCCCTTCTTGGCACCGCCAGTGCCCATTCCAGTCGACCCTGTTTCCTCCGATCCCGAGTCGACGGGTGCCCGCCCTCAACGACACTGTCGCCCTCCTGACTGGTTTCAGCTTCAAGACCGGTTACGAGACTTTCGACAGGGCCGCCGAAAGTGATCCAATGACATTGTATCCCCGCAACTGTCCCTGGAATCTTCCTCTCACATCTGGATGCAGGAAAAGTCCTGTGCATCTCCTGTGTTTGGAGGACTGTTATTGGACGGTTATTAGTTAATGTTTTGTGCCTTTTCTCGTTTATTTTTTATTTTTTGTTTTGTTTTTTTAGGGATGGATGGAAGGTGTTATACCTGAAGGGTTCCACATGTACTGCCACTTTAAGGCTGGCTCCACCCAGGAGTGATGCCAAGGGTCAAGGGGTATAGTAGCCATCTTGGACACATGTAAGCAGCCTAATAAGATGTACTGTCCTGAGATGCATGTTGCAGTGTACAGTGAGTACTGGAAATAAACTTCCATTGTTCCAGACCAGAGTCTTGTGTCTCTCACAACACAGATGATATAACAGACCCCGAGATGTCCACTCCACCAGAGTGCGACCCCGACATGTCCACTCCACCAGAGAGCAACCTGGACGTGTCCACTCCACCAGAGTGCGACCCGGACGTGGCCACTTCACCAGAGTGCGACCAAAACCTGGCCACTCCACCACAGTGCGACCCGGACGTGTCCACTCCACCAGAGTGCGACCAAGACGTGGCTACTCCACCAGAGTGTGACATTCATATGAAAATTCCAAAAGCATGTGACATTCTCACAGAGAATCCAAGAAAATGCCAGGGGAACATCTCCAGTGAACATGGGAGCAAGCTTACAAGACAGGATAGACACATACTAGTGGTAGGGGATTCAATTATTGGAAGGATACAGAAGGCAATCTGTCACCAATCCCCTTATCGCAAAACAGTATGTTGTTTACCGGGCGCCCGTGTTCGGAACATTGTAGATTGCATGGACGGATTATTGAATGGGGCTGGGAGGAACCCCGCTGTCATGATACATATTGGTACGAACGACAAAGTTAGAGGAAGATGGGGCGCCTTAAAAAATGATTTCAGGGACTTAGCGGCTATATTGAAGAAAGGGAGAGCCAAGGCAGTATTTTCAGAAATATTGCCTGAACCTCGAGCCACACCAGAGAGGCAGCAGGAGCTTAGAGATCTTAACTACTGGCTGAGAAACTATTGCAGGAAGGAGGGCTTTGGCTTCATGACGAACTGGGTTGACTTTACATTCGGTCACCGTTTTTATAGCAGTGATGGATTGCATTTAAATGGAAGGGGTGCAGCGTTTTTGGGAGTGAAGATGACCAAAGCGCTGGAAGAAATTTTAATCTAGGAGATGAGGATGACTTGCTAGTGAACATGACAGAGAAGATCTTCAAGTCAAGCCATCATCACCGGAGTTCACTACGTCATCACTCTCTTGAAAGATTCTCATCAGCACCTATCTTCAAGAGAGCAATACCTCCAGCTATCTTCACCAACAGGAGTGCCACATTATCTTTTCTGCATATTCCAAGTTTTGTGCATAAGGATAGAGTGTTTATAAGACTCAATGGAAAGCTTGAGGAACCCTTCCGGGCACCAGGTACGGCTGTACCAACACAGATTTCTACAATGGTGGCGGCTGCCACTCCAGTAACCGGAAAGGTCTTCCCATCAGCCCTCTATTTCCCTTTCTGCAGCTTCTGAATCCCCAACTATCAATGTGGCTGGACAAACACCCCTTCCTTACCCCCAACCGCCCGTCCCCCCTCCTTTCCTCCCTCTATCCCATACACTCCCTCCCCCTTGTTATACCTTTCCCAAGTTTGGAGGCTGGTAAGCTTTTGAGGCATGTGCTGGACCACCAATGAGGGGAGGTTGGAGGCCGGTATGTTTTTGAGGTGTGTGTTGGACCGGCTATAAGGGGAGGTTGGAGGCCGGTATTATTTTGGGGTGTATGAATCTGTACCCCATGAGGGGGCTGTGTTTACCCCAAAAAGGACATCCATGCGGGTGCAGTTGCACGAACACACCCTGGGTGCATTCGGGGCCGTGCATCGGCACCCACACAGATGTCACATTGGGTAGAGCCGCTGCACCCCAGTTGACAGCAATGGGACTGCCTACACGGGATGCTGGGAACACCTGTGCAACCGCCTTTCCATTAAACACGGCCCTCACATGGGGTACAGATTCATACCCTCCATGTGAATAAGACCTAAGTGTGAATGGAATAATTAGCTCCATTGTTTTGCTAATTTGGGGACCACTGTACCCCTTTTTATTGTTATTTGGATGTGTTTTATTATAGGAGTGTTATATATTGTAGATTAGGATACGTTTCTATATGTTGTGGAGGTGTGTGTTTTGGAGTGTTCTATAAATATAGATTGAGTCCTCAGGGAGGAAAGCGCTAAACAAAACCCACTAGTGATTAAATACCACCAAAAGAAAGGTCTATTTGTATGGAAAAAAGGACGCAAGTTTCATATGGGTACAGTGTTGCATGACTGAGTAATTGTCATTCAAAGTGGGAGAGCGCTGAAAGCTGAAAATTCATCTGGTCCCGGGGGGGGGGGGGGGGGGTCGGGGGGTTAGGTGGCCAGTTGTCAACTAGATAAAGAGGACCCGTCACCTCCTATTACTGTCACATGGGATGTTTACATTCATTATAGACCCCGGATCTCTCCATAAAGAGGACCCGTCACCTCCTATTACTGTCACATGGGATGTTTACATTCATTATAGACCCCGGATGCCTCCATAAAGAGGACCCGTCACCCCCTATTACTGTCACATGGGATGTTTACATTCATTATAGACCCCGGATCTCTCCGTAAAGAGGACCCGTCACCCCCTATTACTGTCACACGGGATGTTTACATTCATTATAGACCCCGGATCTCTCCATAAAGAGGACCCGTCACCCCCTATTCCTGTCACATGGGATGTTTACATTCATTATAGACCCCGGATCTCTCCATAAAGAGGACCCGTCACCCCCTATTACTGTCACACGGGATGTTTACATTCATTATAGACCCCGGATCTCTCCATAAAGAGGACCCGTCAACCCCTATTACTGTCACATGGGATGTTTACATTTATTATAGACCCCAGATCCCTCCATAAAGAGGACCCGTCACCCCCTATTACTGTCACATGGGATGTTTACATTCATTATAGACCCCGGATCTCTCCGTAAAGAGGACCCGTCACCCCCTGTTACTGTCACACGGGATGTTTACATTCATTATAGACCCCGGATCCCTCCATAAAGAGGACCCGTCACCTCCTATTACTGTCACACGGGATGTTTACATTCATTATAGACCCCGGATCTCTCCATAAAGAGGACCCGTCACCTCCTATTACTGTCACATGGGATGTTTACATTCATTATAGACCCCGGATCTCTCCATAAAGAGGACCCGTCACCTCCTATTACTGTCACATGGGATGTTTACATTCATTATAGACCCCGGATCTCTCCATAAAGAGGACCCGTCACCTCCTATTACTGTCACATGAGATGTTTACATTCATTATAGACCCCGGATCTCTCCATAAAGAGGACCCGTCACCCCCTATTACTGTCACATGGGATGTTTACATTCATTATATACCCCGGATCTCTCCATAAAGAGGACTCGTCAACCCCTATTACTGTCACATGGGATGTTTACATTCATTATAGACCCCGGATCCCTCCATAAAGAGGACCCGTCACCTCCTATTACTGTCACATGGGATGTTTACATTCATTATAGACCCCGGATCTCTCCATAAAGAGGACCCGTCACCTCCTATTACTGTCACATGGGATGTTTACATTCATTATAGACCCCGGATCTCTCCATAAAGAGGACTCGTCAACCCCTATTACTGTCACATGGGATGTTTACATTCATTATAGACCCCGGATCCCTCCATAAAGAGGACCCGTCACCTCCTATTACTGTCACATGGGATGTTTACATTCATTATAGACCCCGGATCTCTCCATAAAGAGGACCCGTCACCTCCTATTACTGTCACATGGGATGTTTACATTCATTATAGACCCCGGATCTCTCCATAAAGAGGACCCGTCACCTCCTATTACTGTCACATGGGATGTTTACATTCATTATAGACCCCGGATCTCTCCATAAAGAGGACCCGTCACCTCCTATTACTGTCACATGGGATGTTTACATTCATTATAGACCCCGGATGCCTCCATAAAGAGGACCCGTCACCCCCTATTACTGTCACATGGGATGTTTACATTCATTATAGACCCCGGATCTCTCCGTAAAGAGGACCCGTCACCCCCTATTACTGTCACACGGGATGTTTACATTCATTATAGACCCCGGATCTCTCCATAAAGAGGACCCGTCACCCCCTATTCCTGTCACATGGGATGTTTACATTCATTATAGACCCCGGATCTCTCCATAAAGAGGACCCGTCACCCCCTATTACTGTCACACGGGATGTTTACATTCATTATAGACCCCGGATCTCTCCATAAAGAGGACCCGTCAACCCCTATTACTGTCACATGGGATGTTTACATTTATTATAGACCCCAGATCCCTCCATAAAGAGGACCCGTCACCCCCTATTACTGTCACATGGGATGTTTACATTCATTATAGACCCCGGATCTCTCCGTAAAGAGGACCCGTCACCCCCTGTTACTGTCACACGGGATGTTTACATTCATTATAGACCCCGGATCCCTCCATAAAGAGGACCCGTCACCTCCTATTACTGTCACACGGGATGTTTACATTCATTATAGACCCCGGATCTCTCCATAAAGAGGACCCGTCACCTCCTATTACTGTCACATGGGATGTTTACATTCATTATAGACCCCGGATCTCTCCATAAAGAGGACCCGTCACCTCCTATTACTGTCACATGGGATGTTTACATTCATTATAGACCCCGGATCTCTCCATAAAGAGGACCCGTCACCTCCTATTACTGTCACATGAGATGTTTACATTCATTATAGACCCCGGATCTCTCCATAAAGAGGACCCGTCACCCCCTATTACTGTCACATGGGATGTTTACATTCATTATATACCCCGGATCTCTCCATAAAGAGGACTCGTCAACCCCTATTACTGTCACATGGGATGTTTACATTCATTATAGACCCCGGATCCCTCCATAAAGAGGACCCGTCACCTCCTATTACTGTCACATGGGATGTTTACATTCATTATAGACCCCGGATCTCTCCATAAAGAGGACCCGTCACCTCCTATTACTGTCACATGGGATGTTTACATTCATTATAGACCCCGGATCTCTCCATAAAGAGGACTCGTCAACCCCTATTACTGTCACATGGGATGTTTACATTCATTATAGACCCCGGATCCCTCCATAAAGAGGACCCGTCACCTCCTATTACTGTCACATGGGATGTTTACATTCATTATAGACCCCGGATCTCTCCATAAAGAGGACCCGTCACCTCCTATTACTGTCACATGGGATGTTTACATTCATTATAGACCCCGGATCTCTCCATAAAGAGGACCCGTCACCTCCTATTACTGTCACATGGGATGTTTACATTCATTATAGACCCCGGATCTCTCCATAAAGAGGACCCGTCACCTCCTATTACTGTCACATGGGATGTTTACATTCATTATAGACCCCGGATGCCTCCATAAAGAGGACCCGTCACCCCCTATTACTGTCACATGGGATGTTTACATTCATTATAGACCCCGGATCTCTCCGTAAAGAGGACCCGTCACCCCCTATTACTGTCACACGGGATGTTTACATTCATTATAGACCCCGGATCTCTCCATAAAGAGGACCCGTCACCCCCTATTCCTGTCACATGGGATGTTTACATTCATTATAGACCCCGGATCTCTCCATAAAGAGGACCCGTCACCCCCTATTACTGTCACACGGGATGTTTACATTCATTATAGACCCCGGATCTCTCCATAAAGAGGACCCGTCAACCCCTATTACTGTCACATGGGATGTTTACATTTATTATAGACCCCAGATCCCTCCATAAAGAGGACCCGTCACCCCCTATTACTGTCACATGGGATGTTTACATTCATTATAGACCCCGGATCTCTCCGTAAAGAGGACCGTCACCCCCTGTTACTGTCACACGGGATGTTTACATTCATTATAGACCCCGGATCCCTCCATAAAGAGGACCCGTCACCTCCTATTACTGTCACACGGGATGTTTACATTCATTATAGACCCCGGATCTCTCCATAAAGAGGACCCGTCACCTCCTATTACTGTCACATGGGATGTTTACATTCATTATAGACCCCGGATCTCTCCATAAAGAGGACCCGTCACCTCCTATTACTGTCACATGGGATGTTTACATTCATTATAGACCCCGGATCTCTCCATAAAGAGGACCCGTCACCTCCTATTACTGTCACATGAGATGTTTACATTCATTATAGACCCCGGATCTCTCCATAAAGAGGACCCGTCACCCCCTATTACTGTCACATGGGATGTTTACATTCATTATATACCCCGGATCTCTCCATAAAGAGGACTCGTCAACCCCTATTACTGTCACATGGGATGTTTACATTCATTATAGACCCCGGATCCCTCCATAAAGAGGACCCGTCACCTCCTATTACTGTCACATGGGATGTTTACATTCATTATAGACCCCGGATCTCTCCATAAAGAGGACCCGTCACCTCCTATTACTGTCACATGGGATGTTTACATTCATTATAGACCCCGGATCTCTCCATAAAGAGGACTCGTCAACCCCTATTACTGTCACATGGGATGTTTACATTCATTATAGACCCCGGATCCCTCCATAAAGAGGACCCGTCACCTCCTATTACTGTCACATGGGGTGTTTACATTCATTATAGACCCCGGATCTCTCCATAAAGAGGACCCGTCACCTCCTATTACTGTCACATGGGATGTTTACATTCATTATAGACCCCGGATCTCTCCATAAAGAGGACCCGTCACCTCCTATTACTGTCACATGGGATGTTTACATTCATTATAGACCCCGGATCTCTCCATAAAGAGGACCCGTCACCTCCTATTACTGTCACATGGGATGTTTACATTCATTATAGACCCCGGATGCCTCCATAAAGAGGACCCGTCACCCCCTATTACTGTCACATGGGATGTTTACATTCATTATAGACCCCGGATCTCTCCGTAAAGAGGACCCGTCACCCCCTATTACTGTCACACGGGATGTTTACATTCATTATAGACCCCGGATCTCTCCATAAAGAGGACCCGTCACCCCCTATTCCTGTCACATGGGATGTTTACATTCATTATAGACCCCGGATCTCTCCATAAAGAGGACCCGTCACCCCCTATTACTGTCACACGGGATGTTTACATTCATTATAGACCCCGGATCTCTCCATAAAGAGGACCCGTCAACCCCTATTACTGTCACATGGGATGTTTACATTTATTATAGACCCCAGATCCCTCCATAAAGAGGACCCGTCACCCCCTATTACTGTCACATGGGATGTTTACATTCATTATAGACCCCGGATCTCTCCGTAAAGAGGACCGTCACCCCCTGTTACTGTCACACGGGATGTTTACATTCATTATAGACCCCGGATCCCTCCATAAAGAGGACCCGTCACCTCCTATTACTGTCACACGGGATGTTTACATTCATTATAGACCCCGGATCTCTCCATAAAGAGGACCCGTCACCTCCTATTACTGTCACATGGGATGTTTACATTCATTATAGACCCCGGATCTCTCCATAAAGAGGACCCGTCACCTCCTATTACTGTCACATGGGATGTTTACATTCATTATAGACCCCGGATCTCTCCATAAAGAGGACCCGTCACCTCCTATTACTGTCACATGAGATGTTTACATTCATTATAGACCCCGGATCTCTCCATAAAGAGGACCCGTCACCCCCTATTACTGTCACATGGGATGTTTACATTCATTATATACCCCGGATCTCTCCATAAAGAGGACCCGTCACCTCCTATTACTGTCACATGGGATGTTTACATTCATTATAGACCCCGGATCTCTCCATAAAGAGGACCCGTCACCTCCTATTACTGTCACATGGGATGTTTACATTCATTATAGACCCCGGATGCCTCCATAAAGAGGACCCGTCACCCCCTATTACTGTCACATGGGATGTTTACATTCATTATAGACCCCGGATCTCTCCGTAAAGAGGACCCGTCACCCCCTATTACTGTCACACGGGATGTTTACATTCATTATAGACCCCGGATCTCTCCATAAAGAGGACCCGTCACCCCCTATTCCTGTCACATGGGATGTTTACATTCATTATAGACCCCGGATCTCTCCATAAAGAGGACCCGTCACCCCCTATTACTGTCACACGGGATGTTTACATTCATTATAGACCCCGGATCTCTCCATAAAGAGGACCCGTCAACCCCTATTACTGTCACATGGGATGTTTACATTTATTATAGACCCCAGATCCCTCCATAAAGAGGACCCGTCACCCCCTATTACTGTCACATGGGATGTTTACATTCATTATAGACCCCGGATCTCTCCGTAAAGAGGACCCGTCACCCCCTGTTACTGTCACACGGGATGTTTACATTCATTATAGACCCCGGATCCCTCCATAAAGAGGACCCGTCACCTCCTATTACTGTCACACGGGATGTTTACATTCATTATAGACCCCGGATCTCTCCATAAAGAGGACCCGTCACCTCCTATTACTGTCACATGGGATGTTTACATTCATTATAGACCCCGGATCTCTCCATAAAGAGGACCCGTCACCTCCTATTACTGTCACATGGGATGTTTACATTCATTATAGACCCCGGATCTCTCCATAAAGAGGACCCGTCACCTCCTATTACTGTCACATGAGATGTTTACATTCATTATAGACCCCGGATCTCTCCATAAAGAGGACCCGTCACCCCCTATTACTGTCACATGGGATGTTTACATTCATTATATACCCCGGATCTCTCCATAAAGAGGACTCGTCAACCCCTATTACTGTCACATGGGATGTTTACATTCATTATAGACCCCGGATCCCTCCATAAAGAGGACCCGTCACCTCCTATTACTGTCACATGGGATGTTTACATTCATTATAGACCCCGGATCTCTCCATAAAGAGGACCCGTCACCTCCTATTACTGTCACATGGGATGTTTACATTCATTATAGACCCCGGATCTCTCCATAAAGAGGACTCGTCAACCCCTATTACTGTCACATGGGATGTTTACATTCATTATAGACCCCGGATCCCTCCATAAAGAGGACCCGTCACCTCCTATTACTGTCACATGGGATGTTTACATTCATTATAGACCCCGGATCTCTCCATAAAGAGGACCCGTCACCTCCTATTACTGTCACATGGGATGTTTACATTCATTATAGACCCCGGATCTCTCCATAAAGAGGACCCGTCACCTCCTATTACTGTCACATGGGATGTTTACATTCATTATAGACCCCGGATCTCTCCATAAAGAGGACCCGTCACCTCCTATTACTGTCACATGGGATGTTTACATTCATTATAGACCCCGGATGCCTCCATAAAGAGGACCCGTCACCCCCTATTACTGTCACATGGGATGTTTACATTCATTATAGACCCCGGATCTCTCCGTAAAGAGGACCCGTCACCCCCTATTACTGTCACACGGGATGTTTACATTCATTATAGACCCCGGATCTCTCCATAAAGAGGACCCGTCACCCCCTATTCCTGTCACATGGGATGTTTACATTCATTATAGACCCCGGATCTCTCCATAAAGAGGACCCGTCACCCCCTATTACTGTCACACGGGATGTTTACATTCATTATAGACCCCGGATCTCTCCGTAAAGAGGACCCGTCACCCCCTATTACTGTCACACGGGATGTTTACATTCATTATAGACCCCGGATCCCTCCATAAAGAGGACCCGTCACCTCCTATTACTGTCACATGGGATGTTTACATTCATTATAGACCCCGGATCTCTCCATAAAGAGGACCCATCACCCCCTATTACTGTCACATGGGATGTTTACATTTATTATAGACCCCAGATCCCTCCATAAAGAGGACCCGTCACCCCCTATTACTGTCACATGGGATGTTTACATTCATTATAGACCCCAGATCCCTCCATAAAGAGGACCCGTCACCCCCTATTACTGTCACATGGGATGTTTACATTCATTATAGACCCCGGATCTCTCCATAAAGAGGACCCGTCAACCCCTATTACTGTCACATGGGATGTTTACATTCATTATAGACCCCAGATCCCTCCATAAAGAGGACCCGTCACCTCCTATTACTGTCACATGGGATGTTTACATTCATTATAGACCCCGGATCTCTCCATAAAGAGGACCCGTCACCTCCTATTACTGTCACATGGGATGTTTACATTTATTATAGACCCCAGATCCCTCCATAAAGAGGACCCGTCACCCCCTATTACTGTCACATGGGATGTTTACATTCATTATAGACCCCAGATCCCTCCATAAAGAGGACCCGTCACCCCCTATTACTGTCACATGGGATGTTTACATTCATTATAGACCCCGGATCTCTCCATAAAGAGGACCCGTCAACCCCTATTACTGTCACATGGGATGTTTACATTCATTATAGACCCCAGATCCCTCCATAAAGAGGACCCGTCACCTCCTATTACTGTCACATGGGATGTTTACATTCATTATAGACCCCGGATCTCTCCATAAAGAGGACCCGTCACCTCCTATTACTGTCACATGGGATGTTTACATTCATTATAGACCCCGGATCTCTCCATAAAGAGGACCCGTCACCCCCTATTACTGTCACATGGGATGTTTACATTCATTATAGACCCCGGATCTCTCCATAAAGAGGACCCGTCACCCCCTATTACTGTCACATGGGATGTTTACATTCATTATAGACCCCGGATCTCTCCATAAAGAGGACCCGTCATCTCCTATTACTGTCACATGGGATGTTTACATTCATTATAGACCCCGGATCTCTCCATAAAGAGGACCCGTCACCTCCTATTACTGTCACATGGGATGTTTACATTCATTATAGACCCCGGATGCCTCCATAAAGAGGACCCGTCACCCCCTATTACTGTCACATGGGATGTTTACATTCATTATAGACCCCGGATCTCTCCGTAAAGAGGACCCGTCACCGCCTGTTACTGTCACACGGGATGTTTACATTCATTATAGACCCCGGATCCCTCCATAAAGAGGACCCGTCACCTCCTATTACTGTCACATGGGATGTTTACATTCATTATAGACCCCGGATCTCTCCATAAAGAGGACCCGTCACCTCCTATTACTGTCACATGGGATGTTTACATTCATTATAGACCCCGGATCTCTCCATAAAGAGGACCCGTCACCTCCTATTACTGTCACATGGGATGTTTACATTCATTATAGACCCCGGATCTCTCCATAAAGAGGACCCGTCACCTCCTATTACTGTCACATGAGATGTTTACATTCATTATAGACCCCGGATCTCTCCATAAAGAGGACCCGTCACCCCCTATTACTGTCACATGGGATGTTTACATTCATTATATACCCCGGATCTCTCCATAAAGAGGACTCGTCAACCCCTATTACTGTCACATGGGATGTTTACATTCATTATAGACCCCGGATCCCTCCATAAAGAGGACCCGTCACCTCCTATTACTGTCACATGGGATGTTTACATTCATTATAGACCCCGGATCTCTCCATAAAGAGGACCCGTCACCTCCTATTACTGTCACATGGGATGTTTACATTCATTATAGACCCCGGATCTCTCCATAAAGAGGACTCGTCAACCCCTATTACTGTCACATGGGATGTTTACATTCATTATAGACCCCGGATCCCTCCATAAAGAGGACCCGTCACCTCCTATTACTGTCACATGGGATGTTTACATTCATTATAGACCCCGGATCTCTCCATAAAGAGGACCTGTCACCTCCTATTACTGTCACATGGGATGTTTACATTCATTATAGACCCCGGATCTCTCCATAAAGAGGACCCGTCAACCCCTATTACTGTCACATGGGATGTTTACATTCATTATAGACCCCAGATCTCTCCATAAAGAGGACTCGTCACCCCCTATTACTGTCACATTGGATGTTTACATTCATTATAGACCCCGGATCCCTCCATAAAGAGGACCCGTCACCTCCTATTACTGTCACACGGGATGTTTACATTCATTATAGACCCCGGATCTCTCCATAAAGAGGACCCGTCACCTCCTATTACTGTCACATGGGATGTTTACATTCATTATAGACCCCGGATCTCTCCATAAAGAGGACCCGTCACCTCCTATTACTGTCACATGGGATGCTTACATTCATTATAGACCCCGGATCTCTCCATAAAGAGGACCCGTCACCCCCTATTACTGTCACATGGGATGTTTACATTATAGACCCCGGATCCCTCCATAGAGAGGACCCGTCACCCCCTATTACTGTCATATGGGATGTTTACATTCATTATAGACCCCGGATCTCTCCATAAAGAGGACCCGTCACCCCCTATTACTGTCACATGGGATGTTTACATTATAGACCCCAGATCCCTCCATAGAGAGGACCCGTCACCCCCTATTACTGTCACACGGGATGTTTACATTCATTATAGACCCCGGATCTCTCCATAAAGAGGACCCGTCACCCCCTATTACTGTCACATGGGATGTTTACATTATAGACCCCGGATCCCTCCATAAAGAGGACCCGTCACCTCCTATTACTGTCACATGGGATGTTTACATTCATTATAGACCCCGGATCTCTCCATAAAGAGGACCTGTCACCTCCTATTACTGTCACATAGGATGTTTACATTCATTATAGACCCCGGATCTGTCCATAAAGAGGACCCGTCACCTCCTATTACTGTCACATGGGATGTTTACATTCATTATAGACCCCGGATCTCTCCATAAAGAGGACCCGTCACCTCCTATTACTGTCACATGGGATGTCTACATTCATTATAGACCCCGGATGCCTCCATAAAGAGGACCCGTCACCCCCTATTACTGTCACATGGGATGTTTACATTCATTATAGACCCCGGATCTCTCCGTAAAGAGGACCCGTCACCCCCTATTACTGTCACACGGGATGTTTACATTCATTATAGACCCCGGATCTCTCCATAAAGAGGACCCGTCACCCCCTATTCCTGTCACATGGGATGTTTACATTCATTATAGACCCCGGATCTCTCCATGAAGAGGACCCATCACCCCCTATTACTGTCACACGGGATGTTTACATTCATTATAGACCCCGGATCTCTCCATAAAGAGGACCCGTCACCCCCTATTAGTGATGGACGAACGTTTCGCCCGGCGGTCGTTTCGCGGCGAATTTCCGACATTCGCGGTCCGCACGTTCGAACGCCTTTTTCCGTCGTTCGCCGCGGCGGACTTACGTGTTTAATGTATACAAGAACTTTAACCTTTGGTGACACGTTTATCATGTGATACAGGACAGCCAATTGAGACATGACAGCACATGGACACTTGGACATTCCCCCTAACCTATAAATACACCCGATCCGGTGGCCATTTTACATTCTTTCTTCTGTTACGATAGGGACAGGTTCCTGTGTGGAGTAGGGAGAGATAAACCACTAGCTATTTGGTACACAAAAGTTCTTTTCAGGACTGGTATAGGTGTTAGGTGTTGATAGGTTTGCTGTGCTGCTGATTCTTGCAGCAGCCTGAGTGTCTTTTGTTAGTTTAGAGAAAGGGAAAGGACGGTGTATGCTACAGGGACAGCCAGATTAGTCTTTCATCATCATCATCATCATCATCATCATTAGCTGTTACTATCAAGGTCCACAAAAGAGCTGTTCCAGTAACCACTAATCGTTCTCTTTTTTTGCCAATTTGTATAGGGACAGGAAGGAAGCAGTGTTGTCAGGCAGTGAGGGTAATTTTAAAGACTTGCTGTTATTATTAGTTCCACAAAGGTTCTTTTCAGGACTGGTATCAGTGGTACAGTAATAGGCTTGTACATGTATAATATTCTTTCTTCCAAATATAGAAAGGATATTATACTTGACTGCTGCCCTTCTGCTGCAGTCTGCTAAACATTCACAACTCACTTGTTCCACAAAAGTTCTTATAAGGACTGGTAACTTGGTATAGGGTGCTACGGTACATAGGCTTGAGTGCGGTACAGTCTGCTGTTCTGTAAGGACCGCTATCGGTCCACAATAGATAGGGTTGACGTGCACCACTGCTGACCGCTGCCCTATACTGCAGCAGTCCTTCAGCGGTATAGGGACTGACGTACAGTCTGCTAATCACTAACACACAACCTGCTTGTTCCACAAAAGTTCTTATAAGGACTGGTAACTTGGTATAGGGTGCTACGGTACATAGGCTTGAGTGCGGTACAGTCTGCTGTTCTGTAAGGACCGCTATCGGTCCACAATAGATAGGGTTGACGTGCACCACTGCTGACCGCTGCCCTATACTGCAGCAGTCCTTCAGCGGTATAGGGACTGACGTACAGTCTGCTAAACACTAATACACAACCTGCTTGGTCCACAAAAGTTCTTATAAGGACTGGTAACTTGGTATAGGGTGCTACGGTACATAGGCTTGAGTGCGGTACAGTCTGCTGTTCTGTAAGGACCGCTATAGGTCCACAATAGATAGGGTTGACGTGCACCACTGCTGACCGCTGCCCTATACTGCAGCAGTCCTTCAGCGGTATAGGGACTGACGTACAGTCTGCTAAACACTAATACACAACCTGCTTGGTCCACAAAAGTTCTTATAAGGACTGGTAACTTGGTATAGGGTGCTACGGTACATAGGCTTGAGTGCGGTACAGTCTGCTGTTCTGTAAGGACCGCTATCGGTCCACAATAGATAGGGTTGACGTGCACCACTGCTGACCGCTGCCCTATACTGCAGCAGTCCTTCAGCGGTATAGGGACTGACGTACAGTCTGCTAAACACTAATACACAACCTGCTTGGTCCACAAAAGTTCTTATAAGGACTGGTAACTTGGTATAGGGTGCTACGGTACATAGGCTTGAGTGCGGTACAGTCTGCTGTTCTGTAAGGACCGCTATCGGTCCACAATAGATAGGGTTGACGTGCACCACTGCTGACTGCTGCCCTATACTGCAGCAGTCCTTCATCGGTATAGGGACTAAGAGTTTTGTCACAGGGTCATTTAAAAAATGACAGGCAGAGGAAGAGGCAGGCCCTTCCGCAGGGGTGGTAGGGGTAGGGCAGGAGCAACAGGCTTGAGCCAAAGTGGGAAGTTGCAGAAGGTGCGTTCAATTACTTTAAAGGATGCACCAGACTTGGTTGAGTGGCTCGCTCAGCCTTACTCTTCTGCACCCTCCTCATCCTCTCGATCTGCACCCTCTTCTTCACTCTCTGCTATGTGCACCCCCAAAGACACTACCACCAACAACACGACCACCACCACCACCACCACATACCTTCCGCTTGAGTCACTGGAATTATTTTCCGATCCATATCAAGAGGACATTTCTGATGCGCAGCCACTCTTGGTATTGGATCAGGAAGAGGAGGTAGCAACAAGCGCTACTCAGCAGTCTGACGACAGTACCCAGATCAGCCCAAGGAGGAGGTTGGTCCCCGGTGTTGCTGCCTACTCCGAGATCTCTACTTATAGCGGTGGGGAAGGTGACGTTGATGATGACGTGTCTAGTGATGTCACGTGGGTGCCCACAAGAGAGGAAGAGGAGGGGAGTTCAGAGGGAGATATGGACCAGCAGATAGGGAGGAGAAGCAGCAATGACTTACATTGCACAGCAGGGACAAAGCAGACTGCAAATGTATCAGGAGCGAGTCATCGACCATGTACGGTCACATCTGGCGCTCCCAGGACACCGGCACATGGCTCCGCAGTGTGGGCTTTTTTTAACGTGTCCGCTGCTGACAATAGCGTTGCCATCTGCAATCTTTGCAGTCAACGCGTTAGTCGCGGTAAGCCCAATACTCACCTAGGGACGACCGCCTTAAGAAGGCACATGAGCAGCCATCACCGAGCCCAGTGGGAGCAACGGAACACACAAAGCCACACTGCAGGCTCTCACCGTCCAGCCTCGTCTTCTACTTCTTCTCCTCTCTCCTCACAATTGTCCTCCACTCCACCTTCCATCACGCCAAGCTCACATTTTTCTGCAAAAAGGCAGGCTTCCGTGGGCCTAATGTTTGAGCGTAAAAAAATGATGACGCCGGATAACCCTCTTGCCCAACGGTTGGCGGCTGGCTTGTCAGAACTCATAGCCCGCCAACTACTGCCATATAAACTGGTGGACTCGGAGGCCTTTCGCAAATTTGTGGCCATTGGAACACCACAATGGAAGGTCCCAGGAAGGAAGTATTTCTCAGAGAAGGGCATCCCAGAGCTATATGGCCATGTTCAGCGGCAAGTGAATGTATCTCTGGCACACAGTGTCGGTGCCAAGATACATCTGACCACAGACACGTGGTCTAGCAAACACGGGCAGGGAAGGTATATCAGTTTTACTGCCCACTGGGTGAACCTTCTGACGGCCGTCAAGCATGTAACCCGTGGCACCCGTGTAGATTTGGTTTTACCGCCACGGATTGCATGCAGGCCTGACTCTTCTTCTCCTCCTCCTACTCCATCCTCCTCCCTCTCCTCCTCAGCTGCCTCCTCCTTTTCCGCTGCTAGCGTCTCTTCCGCTGCACCGCCCAAGCTCCCCAGAACCTATTCCACATGCCAGGTGAGACGTTGCCATGCCGTGCTGCGTCTGTTGTGCCTGGAAGCAAAGAGCCACACTGGCCCGGCACTCCTTTCAGCTTTGCGTTCACAGGCAGATGAGTGGCTAACACCGCTCAATTTGACAGTTGGTAAAGTGGTGTGTGACAACGGTGCCAATCTGCTTAGCGCATTGAAACAGGGCAAAATCACGCACGTGCCGTGCATGGCACACGTCTTAAACTTGGTCGTGCAGCGATTCCTTGTCAAATACCCTGGGGTCCAGGACATCTTGCGGCAGGCAAGGAAAATCTCGGCCCATTTCAGAAGATCTTACACGGCCATGGCTCGCCTTGCTGACATTCAGCGGCGACACCATCTGCCGGTCAGACGTCTTATTTGCGATTGCCCGACGCGATGGAACTCAACCTTCTATATGCTTGATAGGCTGCTCCAGCAGAAACGTGCAGTTAACGTCTACCTGTATGAACTCTGCGAAAGAAACGGTTCTGGGGAGCTGGGTTTTTTTTCACCGCGCCAGTGGCTGCTCATGCGCGACACATGCAGACTTCTGCGGCCATTTGAGGAGATCACCAAACTGGTCAGTCGCAGCCATGGCGCCATCAGTGACATGGTACCTTATGCCTTCTTTCTGGAGCGTGCATTGCGTCGTGTCATTGATCAGGCTGTGGAGGAGCAGGAGCGGGAAGATGAGGAAGTCGCAATGCTGGATGAATTCCCAGGGGGGGCTACTCTATCTGAGACAAGTCAACAACAGGAGTCTGATGAGGAGTCAGAGGAGGATGGTGCCGGGGCGGATGAGCAGGAGCAAGAAGAGCATGCTTTAAACCTTTCTGGGATCCCTGTTGTGCGAGGATGGGGAGAGGAGAATGAAGAGGACGACATTATCCTGGATGATGAGCAGGAGCCAGGCCACCACACCGCTTCCACTTTAGTGCAAATGGGGGCCTTCATGCTCCAGTGTTTTAATAGGGACCCCCGTATAAAAAGCATGAGGGTCAAGGACCAGTACTGGGTGGCAACGTACTTAGACCCCCGGTACAAACACAAAATGGCGGAAATGTTACCGCCGTCGCAGAGGGCTGTCAGAATGCAGCACTTCCAGGCCTTGCTTCGAGAAATGCTGCATTCTGCTTTTGCGTGCGCTGGCAGAGGAGCAATTCCCACTCCCAGAGAAGGATTTGCGGGTACCAATCCAACAGCGCCTGCAAGAAGAGGCCGGTTTGAAGATGTGTTGGTGACTTCGGATATGAGGTCATTCTTTCAGCCGACCCATCGACAGGTGTCATCCGGATCCAGCATCAGGGAACGCCTAGACCGTCAGGTGTCCGACTACATTGGGTTAACGGCCGATGTGGACGCTCTGAGGAGTGATGAACCCCTAGACTACTGGGTGGGCAGGCTTGACCTCTGGCCAGAGCTTGCCCAATTTGCAATCGAACTGTTGGCTTGCCCCTCATCCAGTGTCCTGTCCGAAAGGACGTTCAGCGCAGCAGGGGGGATTGTGACCGATAAGCGTACTCGCCTAGCTCACGACAGTGTTAACTACCTCACATTTCTAAAAATGAATGAGGCATGGATCTCGGAGGAATTCAACACATGTGACCAGTAGACCATGTATATGTCTATAAACTATTTTTTTAATCAAGCACACAGACCTTCTTAATTCATTTGGCTCACTTCCTTGACCCAAAAAAGCACACCGTACTATATGCCCCTACCCTCCTCTTTGAAGAGGTTGAGCGGTGTCATATTTCTACTGGGGCTGCTTATGATATCCCTGTGCTGTGCTGACTTCCTCCTGGGGGTTCTTATTATGAAGGGATCACACTATCCCTGTGCTGTGCTGACTTCCTCCTGGGGGTTCTTATTATGAGGGGATCACACCATCCCTGTGCTGTGCTGACTTCCTCCTGGGGCTGCTTACGGTGCTGCTGTCAGTGCTGTATGTCACGGTGCTGCTGTCAGCGCTGTATGTCACGGTGCTGCTGTCAGCGCTGTATGTCACGGTGCTGCTGTCAGCGCTGTATGTCACGGTGCTGCTGTCAGCGCTGTATGTCACGGTGCTGCTGTCAGCGCTGTATGTCACGGTGCTGCTGTCAGCGCTGTATGTCACGGTGCTGCTGTCAGCGCTGTATGTCACGGTGCTGCTGTCAGCGCTGTATGTCACGGTGCTGCTGTCAGCGCTGTATGTCACGGTGCTGCTGTCAGCGCTGTATGTCACGGTGCTGCTGTCAGTGCTCTGTATTACGGTGCTGCTGTCAGATGCCTCTATCACGGTGCATGTGTCATTCCGGTATGTCACGCTGCTGGTGATCATCTCCTGCACCCTCTTCTTTGCCTACCCTGGTCCCTGACCTTCCCTCTCCTCCATTGCCTTCATTAGCTCCATAGTCCTGAATTGTTAGAACAATTTCCCAAATAAAATAAAAATGCTTGTAGTTATCGATCCCAAATTCACCTCATACATGTATTATGTCATTGTCCAGATGGTGGGACTACGTGCTACCCCCTAATAATTACCACGTGGCCGCAAATTCGACATGAAGGTTTGCAAAGTTCGCCTCCCATTGAAGTCAATGGGGCCCGCGGCGAACGTTCGGTTTCGCGAACGTTTGGGTCCGTTCGCATTTCGCTTTCGCGAAACGTCCCGTCGGAAGTTCGTCCATCACTACCCCCTATTACTGTCACATGGGATGTTTACATTCATTATAGACCCCGGATCTCTCCATAAAGAGGACCCGTCACCTCCTATTACTGTCACATGGGATGTTTACATTCATTATAGACCCCGGATCTCTCCATAAAGAGGACCCATCACCCCCTATTACTGTCACATGGGATGTTTACATTCATTATAGACCCCATATCCCTCCATAAAGAGGACCCGTCACCCCCTATTACTGTCACATGGGATGTTTACATTCATTATAGACCCCAGATCCCTCCATAAAGAGGACCCGTCACCCCCTATTACTGTCACATGGGATGTTTACATTCATTATAGACCCCGGATCTCTCCATAAAGAGGACCCGTCAACCCCTATTACTGTCACATGGGATGTTTACATTCATTATAGACGCCAGATCCCTCCATAAAGAGGACCCGTCACCTCCTATTACTGTCACATGGGATGTTTACATTCATTATAGACCCCGGATCTCTCCATAAAGAGGACCCGTCACCTCCTATTACTGTCACATGGGATGTTTACATTCATTATAGACCCCGGATCTCTCCATAAAGAGGACCCGTCACCCCCTATTACTGTCACATGGGATGTTTACATTCATTATAGACCCCGGATCTCTCCATAAAGAGGACCCGTCACCTCCTATTACTGTCACATGGGATGTTTACATTCATTATAGACCCCGGATGCCTCCATAAAGAGGACCCGTCAACCCCTATTACTGTCACATGGGATGTTTACATTCATTATAGACCCCGGATCTCTCCGTAAAGAGGACCCGTCACCCCCTGTTACTGTCACACGGGATGTTTACATTCATTATAGACCCCGGATCTCTCCATAAAGAGGACCCGTCACCCCCTGTTACTGTCACACGGGATGTTTACATTCATTATAGACCCCGGATCCCTCCATAAAGAGGACCCGTCACCTCCTATTACTGTCACATGGGATGTTTACATTCATTATAGACCCCGGATCTCTCCATAAAGAGGACCCGTCACCTCCTATTACTGTCACATGGGATGTTTACATTCATTATAGACCCCGGATCTCTCCATAAAGAGGACCCGTCACCTCCTATTACTGTCACATGGGATGTTTACATTCATTATAGACCCCGGATCTCTCCATAAAGAGGACCCGTCACCTCCTATTACTGTCACATGAGATGTTTACATTCATTATAGACCCCGGATCTCTCCATAAAGAGGACCCGTCACCCCCTATTACTGTCACATGGGATGTTTACATTCATTATATACCCCGGATCTCTCCATAAAGAGGACTCGTCAACCCCTATTACTGTCACATGGGATGTTTACATTCATTATAGACCCCGGATCCCTCCATAAAGAGGACCCGTCACCTCCTATTACTGTCACATGGGATGTTTACATTCATTATAGACCCCGGATCTCTCCATAAAGAGGACCCGTCACCTCCTATTACTGTCACATGGGATGTTTACATTCATTATAGACCCCGGATCTCTCCATAAAGAGGACTCGTCAACCCCTATTACTGTCACATGGGATGTTTACATTCATTATAGACCCCGGATCCCTCCATAAAGAGGACCCGTCACCTCCTATTACTGTCACATGGGATGTTTACATTCATTATAGACCCCGGATCTCTCCATAAAGAGGACCTGTCACCTCCTATTACTGTCACATGGGATGTTTACATTCATTATAGACCCCGGATCTCTCCATAAAGAGGACCCGTCAACCCCTATTACTGTCACATGGGATGTTTACATTCATTATAGACCCCAGATCTCTCCATAAAGAGGACTCGTCACCCCCTATTACTGTCACATTGGATGTTTACATTCATTATAGACCCCGGATCCCTCCATAAAGAGGACCCGTCACCTCCTATTACTGTCACACGGGATGTTTACATTCATTATAGACCCCGGATCTCTCCATAAAGAGGACCCGTCACCTCCTATTACTGTCACATGGGATGTTTACATTCATTATAGACCCCGGATCTCTCCATAAAGAGGACCCGTCACCTCCTATTACTGTCACATGGGATGCTTACATTCATTATAGACCCCGGATCTCTCCATAAAGAGGACCCGTCACCCCCTATTACTGTCACATGGGATGTTTACATTATAGACCCCGGATCCCTCCATAGAGAGGACCCGTCACCCCCTATTACTGTCACATGGGATGTTTACATTCATTATAGACCCCGGATCTCTCCATAAAGAGGACCCGTCACCCCCTATTACTGTCACATGGGATGTTTACATTATAGACCCCAGATCCCTCCATAGAGAGGACCCGTCACCCCCTATTACTGTCACACGGGATGTTTACATTCATTATAGACCCCGGATCTCTCCATAAAGAGGACCCGTCACCCCCTATTACTGTCACATGGGATGTTTACATTATAGACCCCGGATCCCTCCATAGAGAGGACCCGTCACCCCCTATTACTGTCACATGGGATGTTTACATTCATTATAGACCCCGGATCCCTCCATAAAGAGGACCCGTCACCTCCTATTACTGTCACATGGGATGTTTACATTCATTATAGACCCCGGATCTCTCCATAAAGAGGACCTGTCACCTCCTATTACTGTCACATAGGATGTTTACATTCATTATAGACCCCGGATCTGTCCATAAAGAGGACCCGTCACCTCCTATTACTGTCACATGGGATGTTTACATTCATTATAGACCCCGGATCTCTCCATAAAGAGGACCCGTCACCTCCTATTACTGTCACATGGGATGTCTACATTCATTATAGACCCCGGATGCCTCCATAAAGAGGACCCGTCACCCCCTATTACTGTCACAAGGGATGTTTACATTAATTATAGACCCCGGATCTCTCCGTAAAGAGGACCCGTCACCCCCTATTACTGTCACACGGGATGTTTACATTCATTATAGACCCCGGATCTCTCCATAAAGAGGACCCGTCACCCCCTATTCCTGTCACATGGGATGTTTACATTCATTATAGACCCCGGATCTCTCCATGAAGAGGACCCATCACCCCCTATTACTGTCACACGGGATGTTTACATTCATTATAGACCCCGGATCTCTCCATAAAGAGGACCCGTCACCCCCTATTACTGTCACATGGGATGTTTACATTCATTATAGACCCCGGATCTCTCCGTAAAGAGGACCCGTCACCCCCTATTACTGTCACACGGGATGTTTACATTCATTATAGACCCCGGATCCCTCCATAAAGAGGACCCGTCACCTCCTATTACTGTCACATGGGATGTTTACATTCATTATAGACCCCGGATCTCTCCATAAAGAGGACCCATCACCCCCTATTACTGTCACATGGGATGTTTACATTCATTATAGACCCCGGATCTCTCCATAAAGAGGACCCGTCAACCCCTATTACTGTCACATGGGATGTTTACATTCATTATAGACCCCAGATCCCTCCATAAAGAGGACCCGTCACCCCCTATTACTGTCACATGGGATGTTTACATTCATTATAGACCCCAGATCCCTCCATAAAGAGGACCCATCACCCCCTATTACTGTCACATGGGATGTTTACATTCATTATAGACCCCGGATCTCTCCATAAAGAGGACCCGTCAACCCCTATTACTGTCACATGGGATGTTTACATTCATTATAGACGCCAGATCCCTCCATAAAGAGGACCCGTCACCTCCTATTACTGTCACATGGGATGTTTACATTCATTATAGACCCCGGATCTCTCCATAAAGAGGACCCGTCACCTCCTATTACTGTCACATGGGATGTTTACATTCATTATAGACCCCGGATCTCTCCATAAAGAGGACCCGTCACCCCCTATTACTGTCACATGGGATGTTTACATTCATTATAGACCCCGGATCTCTCCATAAAGAGGACCCGTCACCTCCTATTACTGTCACATGGGATGTTTACATTCATTATAGACCCCGGATGCCTCCATAAAGAGGACCCGTCAACCCCTATTACTGTCACATGGGATGTTTACATTCATTATAGACCCCGGATCTCTCCGTAAAGAGGACCCGTCACCCCCTGTTACTGTCACACGGGATGTTTACATTCATTATAGACCCCGGATCTCTCCATAAAGAGGACCCGTCACCCCCTATTACTGTCACATGGGATGTTTACATTCATTATAGACCCCGGATCTCTCCGTAAAGAGGACCCGTCACCCCCTATTACTGTCACACGGGATGTTTACATTCATTATAGACCCCGGATCCCTCCATAAAGAGGACCCGTCAACCCCTATTACTGTCACATGGGATGTTTACATTTATTATAGACCCCAGATCCCTCCATAAAGAGGACCCGTCACCCCTTATTACTGTCACATGGGATGTTTACATTCATTATAGACCCCAGATCCCTCCATAAAGAGGACCCGTCACCCCCTATTACTGTCACATGGGATGTTTACATTCATTATAGACCCCGGATCCCTCCATAAAGAGGACCCGTCACCCCCTATTACTGTCACATGGGATGTTTACATTCATTATAGACCCCGGATCTCTCCATAAAGAGGACCCGTCAACCCCTATTACTGTCACATGGGATGTTTACATTCATTATAGACCCCAGATCCCTCCATAAAGAGGACCCGTCACCTCCTATTACTGTCACATGGGATGTTTACATTCATTATAGACCCCGAATCTCTCCATGAAGAGGACCCGTCACCCCCTATTACTGTCACATGGGATGTTTACATTCATTATAGACCCCGGATCTCTCCATAAAGAGGACCCGTCACCTCCTATTACTGTCACATGAGATGTTTACATTCATTATAGACCCCGGATCTCTCCATAAAGAGGACCCGTCACCCCCTATTACTGTCACATGGGATGTTTACATTCATTATATACCCCGGATCTCTCCATAAAGAGGACTCGTCAACCCCTATTACTGTCACATGGGATGTTTACATTCATTATAGACCCCGGATCCCTCCATAAAGAGGACCCGTCACCTCCTATTACTGTCACATGGGATGTTTACATTCATTATAGACCCCGGATCTCTCCATAAAGAGGACCCGTCACCTCCTATTACTGTCACATGGGATGTTTACATTCATTATAGACCCCGGATCTCTCCATAAAGAGGACCCGTCAACCCCTATTACTGTCACATGGGATGTTTACATTCATTATAGACCCCGGATCTCTCCATAAAGAGGACCCGTCACCTCCTATTACTGTCACATGGGATGTTTACATTCATTATAGACCCCAGATCCCTCCATAAAGAGGACCCGTCACCCCCTATTACTGTCACATGGGATGTTTACATTCATTATAGACCCCGGATCCCTCCATAAAGAGGACCCGTCACCCCCTATTACTGTCACATGGGATGTTTACATTCATTATAGACCCCGGATCCCTCCATAAAGAGGACCCGTCACCTCATATTACTGTCACATGGGATGTTTACATTCATTATAGACCCCGGATCTCTCCATAAAGAGGACCTGTCACCTCCTATTACTGTCACATGGGATGTTTACATTCATTATAGACCCCGGATCTCTCCATAAAGAGGACCCGTCAACCCCTATTACTGTCACATGGGATGTTTACATTCATTATAGACCCCGGATCTCTCCATAAAGAGGACCCGTCACCTCCTATTACTGTCACATGGGATGTTTACATTCATTATAGACCCCAGATCCCTCCATAAAGAGGACCCGTCACCCCCTATTACTGTCACATGGGATGTTTACATTCATTATAGACCCCGGATCCCTCCATAAAGAGGACCCGTCACCCCCTATTACTGTCACATGGGATGTATAAATTTCTTTATAGACCCCGGATCTCTCCATAAAGAGGACCCGTCAACCCCTATTACTGTCACATGGGATGTATACATTCATTATAGACCCCAGATCCCTCCATAAAGAGGACCCGTCACCTCCTATTACTGTCACATGGGATGTTTACATTCATTATAGACCCCGAATCTCTCCATGAAGAGGACCCGTCACCCCCTATTACTGTCACATGGGATGTTTACATTCATTATAGACCCCGGATCTCTCCATAAAGAGGACCCGTCACCTCCTATTACTGTCACATGAGATGTTTACATTCATTATAGACCCCGGATCTCTCCATAAAGAGGACCCGTCACCCCCTATTACTGTCACATGGGATGTTTACATTCATTATATACCCCGGATCTCTCCATAAAGAGGACTCGTCAACCCCTATTACTGTCACATGGGATGTTTACATTCATTATAGACCCCGGATCTCTCCATAAAGAGGACCCGTCACCTCCTATTACTGTCACATGGGATGTTTACATTCATTATAGACCCCCGATCTCTCCATAAAGAGGACTCGTCAACCCCTATTACTGTCACATGGGATGTTTACATTCATTATAGACCCCGGATCCCTCCATAAAGAGGACCCGTCACCTCCTATTACTGTCACATGGGATGTTTACATTCATTATAGACCCCGGATCTCTCCATAAAGAGGACCCGTCACCTCATATTACTGTCACATGGGATGTTTACATACATTATAGACCCCGGATCTCTCCATAAAGAGGACCTGTCACCTCCTATTACTGTCACATGGGATGTTTACATTCATTATAGACCCCGGATCTCTCCATAAAGAGGACCCGTCAACCCCTATTACTGTCACATGGGATGTTTACATTCATTATAGACCCCAGATCCCTCCATAAAGAGGACCCGTCACCCCCTATTACTGTCACATGGGATGTTTACATTCATTATAGACCCCGGATCCCTCCATAAAGAGGACCCGTCACCCCCTATTACTGTCACATGGGATGTTTACATTCATTATAGACCCCGGATCTCTCCATAAAGAGGACCCGTCAACCCCTATTACTGTCACATGGGATGTATACATTCATTATAGACCCCAGATCCCTCCATAAAGAGGACCCGTCACCTCCTATTACTGTCACATGGGATGTTTACATTCATTATAGACCCCGAATCTCTCCATGAAGAGGACCCGTCACCCCCTATTACTGGGATGTTTACATTCATTATAGACCCCGGATCTCTCCATAAAGAGGACCCGTCACCTCCTATTACTGTCACATGAGATGTTTACATTCATTATAGACCCCGGATCTCTCCATAAAGAGGACCCGTCACCCCCTATTACTGTCACATGGGATGTTTACATTCATTATATACCCCGGATCTCTCCATAAAGAGGACTCGTCAACCCCTATTACTGTCACATGGGATGTTTACATTCATTATAGACCCCGGATCCCTCCATAAAGAGGACCCGTCACCTCCTATTACTGTCACATGGGATGTTTACATTCATTATAGACCCCGGATCTCTCCATAAAGAGGACTCGTCAACCCCTATTACTGTCACATGGGATGTTTACATTCATTATAGACCCCGGATCCCTCCATAAAGAGGACCCGTCACCTCCTATTACTGTCACATGGGATGTTTACATTCATTATAGACCCCGGATCTCTCCATAAAGAGGACCCGTCACCCCCTATTACTGTCACATGGGATGTTTACATTCATTATAGACCCCGGATCTCTCCATGAAGAGGACCCGTCACCCCCTATTACTGGGATGTTTACATTCATTATAGACCCCGGATCTCTCCATAAAGAGGACCCGTCACCTCCTATTACTGTCACATGAGATGTTTACATTCATTATAGACCCCGGATCTCTCCATAAAGAGGACCCGTCACCCCCTATTACTGTCACATGGGATGTTTACATTCATTATATACCCCGGATCTCTCCATAAAGAGGACTCGTCAACCCCTATTACTGTCACATGGGATGTTTACATTCATTATAGACCCCGGATCCCTCCATAAAGAGGACCCGTCACCTCCTATTACTGTCACATGGGATGTTTACATTCATTATAGACCCCGGATCTCTCCATAAAGAGGACTCGTCAACCCCTATTACTGTCACATGGGATGTTTACATTCATTATAGACCCCGGATCTCTCCATAAAGAGGACCCGTCACCTCCTATTACTGTCACATGGGATGTTTACATTCATTATAGACCCCGGATCTCTCCATAAAGAGGACCCGTCACCCCCTATTACTGTCACATGGGATGTTTACATTCATTATAGACCCCGGATCTCTCCATAAAGAGGACCCGTCACCTCCTATTACTGTCACATGGGATGTTTACATTCATTATAGACCCCGGATGCCTCCATAAAGAGGACCCGTCAACCCCTATTACTGTCACATGGGATGTTTACATTCATTATAGACCCCGGATCTCTCCGTAAAGAGGACCCGTCACCCCCTGTTACTGTCACACGGGATGTTTACATTCATTATAGACCCCGGATCTCTCCATAAAGAGGACCCGTCACCCCCTATTACTGTCACATGGGATGTTTACATTCATTATAGACCCCGGATCTCTCCGTAAAGAGGACCCGTCACCCCCTATTACTGTCACACGGGATGTTTACATTCATTATAGACCCCGGATCCCTCCATAAAGAGGACCCGTCAACCCCTATTACTGTCACATGGGATGTTTACATTTATTATAGACCCCAGATCCCTCCATAAAGAGGACCCGTCACCCCTTATTACTGTCACATGGGATGTTTACATTCATTATAGACCCCAGATCCCTCCATAAAGAGGACCCGTCACCCCCTATTACTGTCACATGGGATGTTTACATTCATTATAGACCCCGGATCCCTCCATAAAGAGGACCCGTCACCTCCTATTACTGTCACATGGGATGTTTACATTCATTATAGACCCCGGATCTCTCCATAAAGAGGACCCGTCACCTCATATTACTGTCACATGGGATGTTTACATACATTATAGACCCCGGATCTCTCCATAAAGAGGACCTGTCACCTCCTATTACTGTCACATGGGATGTTTACATTCATTATAGACCCCGGATCTCTCCATAAAGAGGACCCGTCAACCCCTATTACTGTCACATGGGATGTTTACATTCATTATAGACCCCAGATCCCTCCATAAAGAGGACCCGTCACCCCCTATTACTGTCACATGGGATGTTTACATTCATTATAGACCCCGGATCCCTCCATAAAGAGGACCCGTCACCCCCTATTACTGTCACATGGGATGTTTACATTCATTATAGACCCCGGATCTCTCCATAAAGAGGACCCGTCAACCCCTATTACTGTCACATGGGATGTATACATTCATTATAGACCCCAGATCCCTCCATAAAGAGGACCCGTCACCTCCTATTACTGTCACATGGGATGTTTACATTCATTATAGACCCCGAATCTCTCCATGAAGAGGACCCGTCACCCCCTATTACTGGGATGTTTACATTCATTATAGACCCCGGATCTCTCCATAAAGAGGACCCGTCACCTCCTATTACTGTCACATGAGATGTTTACATTCATTATAGACCCCGGATCTCTCCATAAAGAGGACCCGTCACCCCCTATTACTGTCACATGGGATGTTTACATTCATTATATACCCCGGATCTCTCCATAAAGAGGACTCGTCAACCCCTATTACTGTCACATGGGATGTTTACATTCATTATAGACCCCGGATCCCTCCATAAAGAGGACCCGTCACCTCCTATTACTGTCACATGGGATGTTTACATTCATTATAGACCCCGGATCTCTCCATAAAGAGGACTCGTCAACCCCTATTACTGTCACATGGGATGTTTACATTCATTATAGACCCCGGATCCCTCCATAAAGAGGACCCGTCACCTCCTATTACTGTCACATGGGATGTTTACATTCATTATAGACCCCGGATCTCTCCATAAAGAGGACCCGTCACCCCCTATTACTGTCACATGGGATGTTTACATTCATTATAGACCCCGGATCTCTCCATGAAGAGGACCCGTCACCCCCTATTACTGGGATGTTTACATTCATTATAGACCCCGGATCTCTCCATAAAGAGGACCCGTCACCTCCTATTACTGTCACATGAGATGTTTACATTCATTATAGACCCCGGATCTCTCCATAAAGAGGACCCGTCACCCCCTATTACTGTCACATGGGATGTTTACATTCATTATATACCCCGGATCTCTCCATAAAGAGGACTCGTCAACCCCTATTACTGTCACATGGGATGTTTACATTCATTATAGACCCCGGATCCCTCCATAAAGAGGACCCGTCACCTCCTATTACTGTCACATGGGATGTTTACATTCATTATAGACCCCGGATCTCTCCATAAAGAGGACTCGTCAACCCCTATTACTGTCACATGGGATGTTTACATTCATTATAGACCCCGGATCTCTCCATAAAGAGGACCCGTCACCTCCTATTACTGTCACATGGGATGTTTACATTCATTATAGACCCCGGATCTCTCCATAAAGAGGACCCGTCACCCCCTATTACTGTCACATGGGATGTTTACATTCATTATAGACCCCGGATCTCTCCATAAAGAGGACCCGTCACCTCCTATTACTGTCACATGGGATGTTTACATTCATTATAGACCCCGGATGCCTCCATAAAGAGGACCCGTCAACCCCTATTACTGTCACATGGGATGTTTACATTCATTATAGACCCCGGATCTCTCCGTAAAGAGGACCCGTCACCCCCTGTTACTGTCACACGGGATGTTTACATTCATTATAGACCCCGGATCTCTCCATAAAGAGGACCCGTCACCCCCTATTACTGTCACATGGGATGTTTACATTCATTATAGACCCCGGATCTCTCCGTAAAGAGGACCCGTCACCCCCTATTACTGTCACACGGGATGTTTACATTCATTATAGACCCCGGATCCCTCCATAAAGAGGACCCGTCAACCCCTATTACTGTCACATGGGATGTTTACATTTATTATAGACCCCAGATCCCTCCATAAAGAGGACCCGTCACCCCTTATTACTGTCACATGGGATGTTTACATTCATTATAGACCCCAGATCCCTCCATAAAGAGGACCCGTCACCCCCTATTACTGTCACATGGGATGTTTACATTCATTATAGACCCCGGATCCCTCCATAAAGAGGACCCGTCACCCCCTATTACTGTCACATGGGATGTTTACATTCATTATAGACCCCGGATCTCTCCATAAAGAGGACCCGTCAACCCCTATTACTGTCACATGGGATGTTTACATTCATTATAGACCCCAGATCCCTCCATAAAGAGGACCCGTCACCTCCTATTACTGTCACATGGGATGTTTACATTCATTATAGACCCCAAATCTCTCCATGAAGAGGACCCGTCACCCCCTATTACTGTCACATGGGATGTTTACATTCATTATAGACCCCGGATCTCTCCATAAAGAGGACCCGTCACCTCCTATTACTGTCACATGAGATGTTTACATTCATTATAGACCCCGGATCTCTCCATAAAGAGGACCCGTCACCCCCTATTACTGTCACATGGGATGTTTACATTCATTATATACCCCGGATCTCTCCATAAAGAGGACTCGTCAACCCCTATTACTGTCACATGGGATGTTTACATTCATTATAGACCCCGGATCCCTCCATAAAGAGGACCCGTCACCTCCTATTACTGTCACATGGGATGTTTACATTCATTATAGACCCCGGATCTCTCCATAAAGAGGACCCGTCACCTCCTATTACTGTCACATGGGATGTTTACATTCATTATAGACCCCGGATCTCTCCATAAAGAGGACCCGTCAACCCCTATTACTGTCACATGGGATGTTTACATTCATTATAGACCCCGGATCTCTCCATAAAGAGGACCCGTCACCTCCTATTACTGTCACATGGGATGTTTACATTCATTATAGACCCCAGATCCCTCCATAAAGAGGACCCGTCACCCCCTATTACTGTCACATGGGATGTTTACATTCATTATAGACCCCGGATCCCTCCATAAAGAGGACCCGTCACCCCCTATTACTGTCACATGGGATGTTTACATTCATTATAGACCCCGGATCCCTCCATAAAGAGGACCCGTCACCTCATATTACTGTCACATGGGATGTTTACATTCATTATAGACCCCGGATCTCTCCATAAAGAGGACCTGTCACCTCCTATTACTGTCACATGGGATGTTTACATTCATTATAGACCCCAGATCTCTCCATAAAGAGGACCCGTCAACCCCTATTACTGTCACATGGGATGTTTACATTCATTATAGACCCCGGATCTCTCCATAAAGAGGACCCGTCACCTCCTATTACTGTCACATGGGATGTTTACATTCATTATAGACCCCAGATCCCTCCATAAAGAGGACCCGTCACCCCCTATTACTGTCACATGGGATGTTTACATTCATTATAGACCCCGGATCCCTCCATAAAGAGGACCCGTCACCCCCTATTACTGTCACATGGGATGTATAAATTTCTTTATAGACCCCGGATCTCTCCATAAAGAGGACCCGTCAACCCCTATTACTGTCACATGGGATGTATACATTCATTATAGACCCCAGATCCCTCCATAAAGAGGACCCGTCACCTCCTATTACTGTCACATGGGATGTTTACATTCATTATAGACCCCGAATCTCTCCATGAAGAGGACCCGTCACCCCCTATTACTGTCACATGGGATGTTTACATTCATTATAGACCCCGGATCTCTCCATAAAGAGGACCCGTCACCTCCTATTACTGTCACATGAGATGTTTACATTCATTATAGACCCCGGATCTCTCCATAAAGAGGACCCGTCACCCCCTATTACTGTCACATGGGATGTTTACATTCATTATATACCCCGGATCTCTCCATAAAGAGGACTCGTCAACCCCTATTACTGTCACATGGGATGTTTACATTCATTATAGACCCCGGATCTCTCCATAAAGAGGACCCGTCACCTCCTATTACTGTCACATGGGATGTTTACATTCATTATAGACCCCCGATCTCTCCATAAAGAGGACTCGTCAACCCCTATTACTGTCACATGGGATGTTTACATTCATTATAGACCCCGGATCCCTCCATAAAGAGGACCCGTCACCTCCTATTACTGTCACATGGGATGTTTACATTCATTATAGACCCCGGATCTCTCCATAAAGAGGACCCGTCACCTCATATTACTGTCACATGGGATGTTTACATACATTATAGACCCCGGATCTCTCCATAAAGAGGACCTGTCACCTCCTATTACTGTCACATGGGATGTTTACATTCATTATAGACCCCGGATCTCTCCATAAAGAGGACCCGTCAACCCCTATTACTGTCACATGGGATGTTTACATTCATTATAGACCCCAGATCCCTCCATAAAGAGGACCCGTCACCCCCTATTACTGTCACATGGGATGTTTACATTCATTATAGACCCCGGATCCCTCCATAAAGAGGACCCGTCACCCCCTATTACTGTCACATGGGATGTTTACATTCATTATAGACCCCGGATCTCTCCATAAAGAGGACCCGTCAACCCCTATTACTGTCACATGGGATGTATACATTCATTATAGACCCCAGATCCCTCCATAAAGAGGACCCGTCACCTCCTATTACTGTCACATGGGATGTTTACATTCATTATAGACCCCGAATCTCTCCATGAAGAGGACCCGTCACCCCCTATTACTGGGATGTTTACATTCATTATAGACCCCGGATCTCTCCATAAAGAGGACCCGTCACCTCCTATTACTGTCACATGAGATGTTTACATTCATTATAGACCCCGGATCTCTCCATAAAGAGGACCCGTCACCCCCTATTACTGTCACATGGGATGTTTACATTCATTATATACCCCGGATCTCTCCATAAAGAGGACTCGTCAACCCCTATTACTGTCACATGGGATGTTTACATTCATTATAGACCCCGGATCCCTCCATAAAGAGGACCCGTCACCTCCTATTACTGTCACATGGGATGTTTACATTCATTATAGACCCCGGATCTCTCCATAAAGAGGACTCGTCAACCCCTATTACTGTCACATGGGATGTTTACATTCATTATAGACCCCGGATCCCTCCATAAAGAGGACCCGTCACCTCCTATTACTGTCACATGGGAAGTTTACATTCATTATAGACCCCGGATCTCTCCATAAAGAGGACCTGTCACCTCCTATTACTGTCACATGGGATGTTTACATTCATTATAGACCCCGGATCTCTCCATAAAGAGGACCCGTCAACCCCTATTACTGTCACATGGGATGTTTACATTCATTATAGACCCCAGATCTCTCCATAAAGAGGACTCGTCACCCCCTATTACTGTCACATTGGATGTTTACATTCATTATAGACCCCGGATCCCTCCATAAAGAGGACCCGTCACCTCCTATTACTGTCACACGGGATGTTTACATTCATTATAGACCCCGGATCTCTCCATAAAGAGGACCAGTCACCTCCTATTACTGTCACATGGGATGTTTACATTCATTATAGACCCCGGATCTCTCCATAAAGAGGACCCGTCACCCCCTATTACTGTCACATGGGATGTTTACATTATAGACCCCGGATCCCTCCATAGAGAGGACCCGTCACCCCCTATTACTGTCACATGGGATGTTTACATTCATTATAGACCCCGGATCTCTCCATAAAGAGGACCAGTCACCCCCTATTACTGTCACATAGGATGTTTACATTATAGACCCCAGATCCCTCCATAGAGAGGACCCGTCACCCCCTATTACTGTCACACGGGATGTTTACATTCATTATAGACCCCGGATCTCTCCATAGAGAGGACCCGTCACCCCCTATTACTGTCACACGGGATGTTTACATTCATTATAGACCCCGGATCTCTCCATAAAGAGGACCCGTCACCCCCTATTACTGTCACATGGGATGTTTACATTATAGACCCCGGATCCCTCCATAGAGAGGACCCGTCACCCCCTATTACTGTCACATGGGATGTTTACATTCATTATAGACCCCGGATCCCTCCATAAAGAGGACCCGTCACCTCCTATTACTGTCACATGGGATGTTTACATTCATTATAGACCCCGGATCTCTCCATAAAGAGGACCCGTCACCTCCTATTACTGTCACATGGGATGTTTACATTCATTATAGACCCCGGATGCCTCCATAAAGAGGACCCGTCACCCCCTATTACTGTCACATGGGATGTTTACATTCATTATAGACCCCGGATCTCTCCGTGAAGAGGACCCGTCACCCCCTATTACTGTCACACGGGATGTTTACATTCATTACAGACCCCGGATCTCTCCATAAAGAGGACCCGTCACCCCCTATTCCTGTCACACGGGATGTTTACATTCATTATAGACCCCGGATCTCTCCATAAAGAGGACCCATCACCCCCTATTACTGTCACACGGGATGTTTACATTCATTATAGACCCCGGATCTCTCCATAAAGAGGACCCGTCACCCCCTATTACTGTCACATGGGATGTTTACATTCATTATAGACCCCGGATCTCTCCGTAAAGAGGACCCGTCACCCCCTATTACTGTCACACGGGATGTTTACATTCATTATAGACCCCGGATCCCTCCATAAAGAGGACCCGTCACCTCCTATTACTGTCACATGGGATGTTTACATTCATTATAGACCCCGGATCTCTCCATAAAGAGGACCCGTCACCTCCTATTACTGTCACATGGGATGTTTACATTCATTATAGACCCCGGATCTCTCCATAAAGAGGACCCGTCAACCCCTATTACTGTCACATGGGATGTTTACATTCATTATAGACCCCGGATCTCTCCATAAAGAGGACCCGTCACCTCCTATTACTGTCACATGGGATGTTTACATTCATTATAGACCCCAGATCCCTCCATAAAGAGGACCCGTCACCCCCTATTACTGTCACATGGGATGTTTACATTCATTATAGACCCCGGATCCCTCCATAAAGAGGACCCGTCACCCCCTATTACTGTCACATGGGATGTTTACATTCATTATAGACCCCGGATCCCTCCATAAAGAGGACCCGTCACCTCATATTACTGTCACATGGGATGTTTACATTCATTATAGACCCCGGATCTCTCCATAAAGAGGACCTGTCACCTCCTATTACTGTCACATGGGATGTTTACATTCATTATAGACCCCGGATCTCTCCATAAAGAGGACCCGTCAACCCCTATTACTGTCACATGGGATGTTTACATTCATTATAGACCCCGGATCTCTCCATAAAGAGGACCCGTCACCTCCTATTACTGTCACATGGGATGTTTACATTCATTATAGACCCCAGATCCCTCCATAAAGAGGACCCGTCACCCCCTATTACTGTCACATGGGATGTTTACATTCATTATAGACCCCGGATCCCTCCATAAAGAGGACCCGTCACCCCCTATTACTGTCACATGGGATGTATAAATTTCTTTATAGACCCCGGATCTCTCCATAAAGAGGACCCGTCAACCCCTATTACTGTCACATGGGATGTATACATTCATTATAGACCCCAGATCCCTCCATAAAGAGGACCCGTCACCTCCTATTACTGTCACATGGGATGTTTACATTCATTATAGACCCCGAATCTCTCCATGAAGAGGACCCGTCACCCCCTATTACTGTCACATGGGATGTTTACATTCATTATAGACCCCGGATCTCTCCATAAAGAGGACCCGTCACCTCCTATTACTGTCACATGAGATGTTTACATTCATTATAGACCCCGGATCTCTCCATAAAGAGGACCCGTCACCCCCTATTACTGTCACATGGGATGTTTACATTCATTATATACCCCGGATCTCTCCATAAAGAGGACTCGTCAACCCCTATTACTGTCACATGGGATGTTTACATTCATTATAGACCCCGGATCTCTCCATAAAGAGGACCCGTCACCTCCTATTACTGTCACATGGGATGTTTACATTCATTATAGACCCCCGATCTCTCCATAAAGAGGACTCGTCAACCCCTATTACTGTCACATGGGATGTTTACATTCATTATAGACCCCGGATCCCTCCATAAAGAGGACCCGTCACCTCCTATTACTGTCACATGGGATGTTTACATTCATTATAGACCCCGGATCTCTCCATAAAGAGGACCCGTCACCTCATATTACTGTCACATGGGATGTTTACATACATTATAGACCCCGGATCTCTCCATAAAGAGGACCTGTCACCTCCTATTACTGTCACATGGGATGTTTACATTCATTATAGACCCCGGATCTCTCCATAAAGAGGACCCGTCAACCCCTATTACTGTCACATGGGATGTTTACATTCATTATAGACCCCAGATCCCTCCATAAAGAGGACCCGTCACCCCCTATTACTGTCACATGGGATGTTTACATTCATTATAGACCCCGGATCCCTCCATAAAGAGGACCCGTCACCCCCTATTACTGTCACATGGGATGTTTACATTCATTATAGACCCCGGATCTCTCCATAAAGAGGACCCGTCAACCCCTATTACTGTCACATGGGATGTATACATTCATTATAGACCCCAGATCCCTCCATAAAGAGGACCCGTCACCTCCTATTACTGTCACATGGGATGTTTACATTCATTATAGACCCCGAATCTCTCCATGAAGAGGACCCGTCACCCCCTATTACTGGGATGTTTACATTCATTATAGACCCCGGATCTCTCCATAAAGAGGACCCGTCACCTCCTATTACTGTCACATGAGATGTTTACATTCATTATAGACCCCGGATCTCTCCATAAAGAGGACCCGTCACCCCCTATTACTGTCACATGGGATGTTTACATTCATTATATACCCCGGATCTCTCCATAAAGAGGACTCGTCAACCCCTATTACTGTCACATGGGATGTTTACATTCATTATAGACCCCGGATCCCTCCATAAAGAGGACCCGTCACCTCCTATTACTGTCACATGGGATGTTTACATTCATTATAGACCCCGGATCTCTCCATAAAGAGGACTCGTCAACCCCTATTACTGTCACATGGGATGTTTACATTCATTATAGACCCCGGATCCCTCCATAAAGAGGACCCGTCACCTCCTATTACTGTCACATGGGATGTTTACATTCATTATAGACCCCGGATCTCTCCATAAAGAGGACCCGTCACCCCCTATTACTGTCACATGGGATGTTTACATTCATTATAGACCCCGGATCTCTCCATGAAGAGGACCCGTCACCCCCTATTACTGGGATGTTTACATTCATTATAGACCCCGGATCTCTCCATAAAGAGGACCCGTCACCTCCTATTACTGTCACATGAGATGTTTACATTCATTATAGACCCCGGATCTCTCCATAAAGAGGACCCGTCACCCCCTATTACTGTCACATGGGATGTTTACATTCATTATATACCCCGGATCTCTCCATAAAGAGGACTCGTCAACCCCTATTACTGTCACATGGGATGTTTACATTCATTATAGACCCCGGATCCCTCCATAAAGAGGACCCGTCACCTCCTATTACTGTCACATGGGATGTTTACATTCATTATAGACCCCGGATCTCTCCATAAAGAGGACTCGTCAACCCCTATTACTGTCACATGGGATGTTTACATTCATTATAGACCCCGGATCTCTCCATAAAGAGGACCCGTCACCTCCTATTACTGTCACATGGGATGTTTACATTCATTATAGACCCCGGATCTCTCCATAAAGAGGACCCGTCACCCCCTATTACTGTCACATGGGATGTTTACATTCATTATAGACCCCGGATCTCTCCATAAAGAGGACCCGTCACCTCCTATTACTGTCACATGGGATGTTTACATTCATTATAGACCCCGGATGCCTCCATAAAGAGGACCCGTCAACCCCTATTACTGTCACATGGGATGTTTACATTCATTATAGACCCCGGATCTCTCCGTAAAGAGGACCCGTCACCCCCTGTTACTGTCACACGGGATGTTTACATTCATTATAGACCCCGGATCTCTCCATAAAGAGGACCCGTCACCCCCTATTACTGTCACATGGGATGTTTACATTCATTATAGACCCCGGATCTCTCCGTAAAGAGGACCCGTCACCCCCTATTACTGTCACACGGGATGTTTACATTCATTATAGACCCCGGATCCCTCCATAAAGAGGACCCGTCAACCCCTATTACTGTCACATGGGATGTTTACATTTATTATAGACCCCAGATCCCTCCATAAAGAGGACCCGTCACCCCTTATTACTGTCACATGGGATGTTTACATTCATTATAGACCCCAGATCCCTCCATAAAGAGGACCCGTCACCCCCTATTACTGTCACATGGGATGTTTACATTCATTATAGACCCCGGATCCCTCCATAAAGAGGACCCGTCACCTCCTATTACTGTCACATGGGATGTTTACATTCATTATAGACCCCGGATCTCTCCATAAAGAGGACCCGTCACCTCATATTACTGTCACATGGGATGTTTACATACATTATAGACCCCGGATCTCTCCATAAAGAGGACCTGTCACCTCCTATTACTGTCACATGGGATGTTTACATTCATTATAGACCCCGGATCTCTCCATAAAGAGGACCCGTCAACCCCTATTACTGTCACATGGGATGTTTACATTCATTATAGACCCCAGATCCCTCCATAAAGAGGACCCGTCACCCCCTATTACTGTCACATGGGATGTTTACATTCATTATAGACCCCGGATCCCTCCATAAAGAGGACCCGTCACCCCCTATTACTGTCACATGGGATGTTTACATTCATTATAGACCCCGGATCTCTCCATAAAGAGGACCCGTCAACCCCTATTACTGTCACATGGGATGTATACATTCATTATAGACCCCAGATCCCTCCATAAAGAGGACCCGTCACCTCCTATTACTGTCACATGGGATGTTTACATTCATTATAGACCCCGAATCTCTCCATGAAGAGGACCCGTCACCCCCTATTACTGGGATGTTTACATTCATTATAGACCCCGGATCTCTCCATAAAGAGGACCCGTCACCTCCTATTACTGTCACATGAGATGTTTACATTCATTATAGACCCCGGATCTCTCCATAAAGAGGACCCGTCACCCCCTATTACTGTCACATGGGATGTTTACATTCATTATATACCCCGGATCTCTCCATAAAGAGGACTCGTCAACCCCTATTACTGTCACATGGGATGTTTACATTCATTATAGACCCCGGATCCCTCCATAAAGAGGACCCGTCACCTCCTATTACTGTCACATGGGATGTTTACATTCATTATAGACCCCGGATCTCTCCATAAAGAGGACTCGTCAACCCCTATTACTGTCACATGGGATGTTTACATTCATTATAGACCCCGGATCCCTCCATAAAGAGGACCCGTCACCTCCTATTACTGTCACATGGGATGTTTACATTCATTATAGACCCCGGATCTCTCCATAAAGAGGACCCGTCACCCCCTATTACTGTCACATGGGATGTTTACATTCATTATAGACCCCGGATCTCTCCATGAAGAGGACCCGTCACCCCCTATTACTGGGATGTTTACATTCATTATAGACCCCGGATCTCTCCATAAAGAGGACCCGTCACCTCCTATTACTGTCACATGAGATGTTTACATTCATTATAGACCCCGGATCTCTCCATAAAGAGGACCCGTCACCCCCTATTACTGTCACATGGGATGTTTACATTCATTATATACCCCGGATCTCTCCATAAAGAGGACTCGTCAACCCCTATTACTGTCACATGGGATGTTTACATTCATTATAGACCCCGGATCCCTCCATAAAGAGGACCCGTCACCTCCTATTACTGTCACATGGGATGTTTACATTCATTATAGACCCCGGATCTCTCCATAAAGAGGACTCGTCAACCCCTATTACTGTCACATGGGATGTTTACATTCATTATAGACCCCGGATCTCTCCATAAAGAGGACCCGTCACCTCCTATTACTGTCACATGGGATGTTTACATTCATTATAGACCCCGGATCTCTCCATAAAGAGGACCCGTCACCCCCTATTACTGTCACATGGGATGTTTACATTCATTATAGACCCCGGATCTCTCCATAAAGAGGACCCGTCACCTCCTATTACTGTCACATGGGATGTTTACATTCATTATAGACCCCGGATGCCTCCATAAAGAGGACCCGTCAACCCCTATTACTGTCACATGGGATGTTTACATTCATTATAGACCCCGGATCTCTCCGTAAAGAGGACCCGTCACCCCCTGTTACTGTCACACGGGATGTTTACATTCATTATAGACCCCGGATCTCTCCATAAAGAGGACCCGTCACCCCCTATTACTGTCACATGGGATGTTTACATTCATTATAGACCCCGGATCTCTCCGTAAAGAGGACCCGTCACCCCCTATTACTGTCACACGGGATGTTTACATTCATTATAGACCCCGGATCCCTCCATAAAGAGGACCCGTCAACCCCTATTACTGTCACATGGGATGTTTACATTTATTATAGACCCCAGATCCCTCCATAAAGAGGACCCGTCACCCCTTATTACTGTCACATGGGATGTTTACATTCATTATAGACCCCAGATCCCTCCATAAAGAGGACCCGTCACCCCCTATTACTGTCACATGGGATGTTTACATTCATTATAGACCCCGGATCCCTCCATAAAGAGGACCCGTCACCCCCTATTACTGTCACATGGGATGTTTACATTCATTATAGACCCCGGATCTCTCCATAAAGAGGACCCGTCAACCCCTATTACTGTCACATGGGATGTTTACATTCATTATAGACCCCAGATCCCTCCATAAAGAGGACCCGTCACCTCCTATTACTGTCACATGGGATGTTTACATTCATTATAGACCCCAAATCTCTCCATGAAGAGGACCCGTCACCCCCTATTACTGTCACATGGGATGTTTACATTCATTATAGACCCCGGATCTCTCCATAAAGAGGACCCGTCACCTCCTATTACTGTCACATGAGATGTTTACATTCATTATAGACCCCGGATCTCTCCATAAAGAGGACCCGTCACCCCCTATTACTGTCACATGGGATGTTTACATTCATTATATACCCCGGATCTCTCCATAAAGAGGACTCGTCAACCCCTATTACTGTCACATGGGATGTTTACATTCATTATAGACCCCGGATCCCTCCATAAAGAGGACCCGTCACCTCCTATTACTGTCACATGGGATGTTTACATTCATTATAGACCCCGGATCTCTCCATAAAGAGGACCCGTCACCTCCTATTACTGTCACATGGGATGTTTACATTCATTATAGACCCCGGATCTCTCCATAAAGAGGACCCGTCAACCCCTATTACTGTCACATGGGATGTTTACATTCATTATAGACCCCGGATCTCTCCATAAAGAGGACCCGTCACCTCCTATTACTGTCACATGGGATGTTTACATTCATTATAGACCCCAGATCCCTCCATAAAGAGGACCCGTCACCCCCTATTACTGTCACATGGGATGTTTACATTCATTATAGACCCCGGATCCCTCCATAAAGAGGACCCGTCACCCCCTATTACTGTCACATGGGATGTTTACATTCATTATAGACCCCGGATCCCTCCATAAAGAGGACCCGTCACCTCATATTACTGTCACATGGGATGTTTACATTCATTATAGACCCCGGATCTCTCCATAAAGAGGACCTGTCACCTCCTATTACTGTCACATGGGATGTTTACATTCATTATAGACCCCAGATCTCTCCATAAAGAGGACCCGTCAACCCCTATTACTGTCACATGGGATGTTTACATTCATTATAGACCCCGGATCTCTCCATAAAGAGGACCCGTCACCTCCTATTACTGTCACATGGGATGTTTACATTCATTATAGACCCCAGATCCCTCCATAAAGAGGACCCGTCACCCCCTATTACTGTCACATGGGATGTTTACATTCATTATAGACCCCGGATCCCTCCATAAAGAGGACCCGTCACCCCCTATTACTGTCACATGGGATGTATAAATTTCTTTATAGACCCCGGATCTCTCCATAAAGAGGACCCGTCAACCCCTATTACTGTCACATGGGATGTATACATTCATTATAGACCCCAGATCCCTCCATAAAGAGGACCCGTCACCTCCTATTACTGTCACATGGGATGTTTACATTCATTATAGACCCCGAATCTCTCCATGAAGAGGACCCGTCACCCCCTATTACTGTCACATGGGATGTTTACATTCATTATAGACCCCGGATCTCTCCATAAAGAGGACCCGTCACCTCCTATTACTGTCACATGAGATGTTTACATTCATTATAGACCCCGGATCTCTCCATAAAGAGGACCCGTCACCCCCTATTACTGTCACATGGGATGTTTACATTCATTATATACCCCGGATCTCTCCATAAAGAGGACTCGTCAACCCCTATTACTGTCACATGGGATGTTTACATTCATTATAGACCCCGGATCTCTCCATAAAGAGGACCCGTCACCTCCTATTACTGTCACATGGGATGTTTACATTCATTATAGACCCCCGATCTCTCCATAAAGAGGACTCGTCAACCCCTATTACTGTCACATGGGATGTTTACATTCATTATAGACCCCGGATCCCTCCATAAAGAGGACCCGTCACCTCCTATTACTGTCACATGGGATGTTTACATTCATTATAGACCCCGGATCTCTCCATAAAGAGGACCCGTCACCTCATATTACTGTCACATGGGATGTTTACATACATTATAGACCCCGGATCTCTCCATAAAGAGGACCTGTCACCTCCTATTACTGTCACATGGGATGTTTACATTCATTATAGACCCCGGATCTCTCCATAAAGAGGACCCGTCAACCCCTATTACTGTCACATGGGATGTTTACATTCATTATAGACCCCAGATCCCTCCATAAAGAGGACCCGTCACCCCCTATTACTGTCACATGGGATGTTTACATTCATTATAGACCCCGGATCCCTCCATAAAGAGGACCCGTCACCCCCTATTACTGTCACATGGGATGTTTACATTCATTATAGACCCCGGATCTCTCCATAAAGAGGACCCGTCAACCCCTATTACTGTCACATGGGATGTATACATTCATTATAGACCCCAGATCCCTCCATAAAGAGGACCCGTCACCTCCTATTACTGTCACATGGGATGTTTACATTCATTATAGACCCCGAATCTCTCCATGAAGAGGACCCGTCACCCCCTATTACTGGGATGTTTACATTCATTATAGACCCCGGATCTCTCCATAAAGAGGACCCGTCACCTCCTATTACTGTCACATGAGATGTTTACATTCATTATAGACCCCGGATCTCTCCATAAAGAGGACCCGTCACCCCCTATTACTGTCACATGGGATGTTTACATTCATTATATACCCCGGATCTCTCCATAAAGAGGACTCGTCAACCCCTATTACTGTCACATGGGATGTTTACATTCATTATAGACCCCGGATCCCTCCATAAAGAGGACCCGTCACCTCCTATTACTGTCACATGGGATGTTTACATTCATTATAGACCCCGGATCTCTCCATAAAGAGGACTCGTCAACCCCTATTACTGTCACATGGGATGTTTACATTCATTATAGACCCCGGATCCCTCCATAAAGAGGACCCGTCACCTCCTATTACTGTCACATGGGAAGTTTACATTCATTATAGACCCCGGATCTCTCCATAAAGAGGACCTGTCACCTCCTATTACTGTCACATGGGATGTTTACATTCATTATAGACCCCGGATCTCTCCATAAAGAGGACCCGTCAACCCCTATTACTGTCACATGGGATGTTTACATTCATTATAGACCCCAGATCTCTCCATAAAGAGGACTCGTCACCCCCTATTACTGTCACATTGGATGTTTACATTCATTATAGACCCCGGATCCCTCCATAAAGAGGACCCGTCACCTCCTATTACTGTCACACGGGATGTTTACATTCATTATAGACCCCGGATCTCTCCATAAAGAGGACCAGTCACCTCCTATTACTGTCACATGGGATGTTTACATTCATTATAGACCCCGGATCTCTCCATAAAGAGGACCCGTCACCCCCTATTACTGTCACATGGGATGTTTACATTATAGACCCCGGATCCCTCCATAGAGAGGACCCGTCACCCCCTATTACTGTCACATGGGATGTTTACATTCATTATAGACCCCGGATCTCTCCATAAAGAGGACCAGTCACCCCCTATTACTGTCACATAGGATGTTTACATTATAGACCCCAGATCCCTCCATAGAGAGGACCCGTCACCCCCTATTACTGTCACACGGGATGTTTACATTCATTATAGACCCCGGATCTCTCCATAGAGAGGACCCGTCACCCCCTATTACTGTCACACGGGATGTTTACATTCATTATAGACCCCGGATCTCTCCATAAAGAGGACCCGTCACCCCCTATTACTGTCACATGGGATGTTTACATTATAGACCCCGGATCCCTCCATAGAGAGGACCCGTCACCCCCTATTACTGTCACATGGGATGTTTACATTCATTATAGACCCCGGATCCCTCCATAAAGAGGACCCGTCACCTCCTATTACTGTCACATGGGATGTTTACATTCATTATAGACCCCGGATCTCTCCATAAAGAGGACCCGTCACCTCCTATTACTGTCACATGGGATGTTTACATTCATTATAGACCCCGGATGCCTCCATAAAGAGGACCCGTCACCCCCTATTACTGTCACATGGGATGTTTACATTCATTATAGACCCCGGATCTCTCCGTGAAGAGGACCCGTCACCCCCTATTACTGTCACACGGGATGTTTACATTCATTACAGACCCCGGATCTCTCCATAAAGAGGACCCGTCACCCCCTATTCCTGTCACACGGGATGTTTACATTCATTATAGACCCCGGATCTCTCCATAAAGAGGACCCATCACCCCCTATTACTGTCACACGGGATGTTTACATTCATTATAGACCCCGGATCTCTCCATAAAGAGGACCCGTCACCCCCTATTACTGTCACATGGGATGTTTACATTCATTATAGACCCCGGATCTCTCCGTAAAGAGGACCCGTCACCCCCTATTACTGTCACACGGGATGTTTACATTCATTATAGACCCCGGATCCCTCCATAAAGAGGACCCGTCACCTCCTATTACTGTCACATGGGATGTTTACATTCATTATAGACCCCGGATCTCTCCATAAAGAGGACCCATCACCCCCTATTACTGTCACATGGGATGTTTACATTCATTATAGACCCCGGATCTCTCCATAAAAAGGACCTGTCAACCCCTATTACTGTCACATGGGATGTTTACATTCATTATAGACCCCAGATCCCTCCATAAAGAGGACCCGTCACCCCCTATTACTGTCACATGGGATGTTTACATTCATTATAGACCCCAGATCCCTCCATAAAGAGGACCCGTCACCCCCTATTACTGTCACATGGGATGTTTACATTCATTATAGACCCCGGATCTCTCCATAAAGAGGACCCGTCAACCCCTATTACTGTCACATGGGATGTTTACATTCATTATAGACCCCGGATCCCTCCATAAAGAGGACCCGTCACCTCCTATTACTGTCACATGGGATGTTTACATTCATTATAGACCCCGGATCTCTCCATAAAGAGGACCCGTCACCTCCTATTACTGTCACATGGGATGTTTACATTCATTATAGACCCCGGATCTCTCCATAAAGAGGACCCGTCACCCCCTATTACTGTCACATGGGATGTTTACATTCATTATAGACCCCGGATCTCTCCATAAAGAGGACCCGTCACCTCCTATTATTGTCACATGGGATGTTTACATTCATTATAGACCCCGGATGCCTCCATAAAGAGGACCCGTCACCCCCTATTACTGACACATTGGATGTTTACATTCATTATAGACCCCGGATCTCTCCGTAAAGAGGACCCGTCACCCCCTATTACTGTCACACGGGATGTTTACATTCATTATAGACCCCGGATCTCTCCATAAAGAGGACCCGTCACCCCCTATTCCTGTCACACGGGATGTTTACATTCATTATAGACCCCGGATCTCTCCATAAAGAGGACCCGTCACCCCCTATTACTGTCACACGGGATGTTTACATTCATTATAGACCCCGGATCTCTCCATAAAGAGGACCCGTCACCCCCTATTACTGTCACATGGGATGTTTACATTCATTATAGACCCCGGATCTCTCCGTAAAGAGGACCCGTCACCCCCTATTACTGTCACACGGGATGTTTACATTCATTATAGACCCCGGATCCCTCCATAAAGAGGACCCGTCACCTCCTATTACTGTCACATGGGATGTTTACATTCATTATAGACCCCGGATCTCTCCATAAAGAGGACCCATCACCCCCTATTACTGTCACATGGGATGTTTACATTCATTATAGACCCCGGATCTCTCCATAAAGAGGACCTGTCAACCCCTATTACTGTCACATGGGATGTTTACATTCATTATAGACCCCAGATCCCTCCATAAAGAGGACCCGTCACCCCCTATTACTGTCACATGGGATGTTTACATTCATTATAGACCCCAGATCCCTCCATAAAGAGGACCCGTCACCCCCTATTACTGTCACATGGGATGTTTACATTCATTATAGACCCCGGATCTCTCCATAAAGAGGACCCGTCAACCCCTATTACTGTCACATGGGATGTTTACATTCATTATAGACCCCGGATCTCTCCATAAAGAGGACCCGTCACCTCCTATTACTGTCACATGGGATGTTTACATTCATTATAGACCCCGGATCTCTCCATAAAGAGGACCCGTCACCCCCTATTACTGTCACATGGGATGTTTACATTCATTATAGACCCCGGATCTCTCCATAAAGAGGACCCGTCACCTCCTATTACTGTCACATGGGATGTTTACATTCATTATAGACCCCGGATGCCTCCATAAAGAGGACCCGTCACCCCCTATTACTGTCACATGGGATGTTTACATTCATTATAGACCCCGGATCTCTCCGTAAAGAGGACCCGTCACCCCCTGTTACTGTCACACGGGATGTTTACATTCATTATAGACCCCGGATCTCTCCATAAAGAGGACCCGTCACCCCCTATTACTGTCACATGGGATGTTTACATTCATTATAGACCCCGGATCTCTCCGTAAAGAGGACCCGTCACCCCCTATTACTGTCACACGGGATGTTTACATTCATTATAGACCCCGGATCCCTCCATAAAGAGGACCCGTCACCTCCTATTACTGTCACATGGGATGTTTACATTCATTATAGACCCCGGATCTCTCCATAAAGAGGACCCGTCACCCCCTATTACTGTCACATGGGATGTTTACATTCATTATAGACCCCGGATCTCTCCATAAAGAGGACCCGTCAACCCCTATTACTGTCACATGGGATGTTTACATTCATTATAGACCCCAGATCCCTCCATAAAGAGGACCCGTCACCCCCTATTACTGTCACATGGGATGTTTACATTCATTATAGACCCCGGATCCCTCCATAAAGAGGACCCGTCACCCCCTATTACTGTCACATGGGATGTTTACATTCATTATAGACCCCGGATCTCTCCATAAAGAGGACCCGTCAACCCCTATTACTGTCACATGGGATGTTTACATTCATTATAGACCCCAGATCCCTCCATAAAGAGGACCCGTCACCCCCTATTACTGTCACATGGGATGTTTACATTCATTATAGACCCCGGATCTCTCCGTAAAGAGGACCAGTCACCCCCTGTTACTGTCACACGGGATGTTTACATTCATTATAGACCCCGGATCTCTCCATAAAGAGGACCCGTCACCCCCTATTACTGTCACATGGGATGTTTACATTCATTATAGACCCTGGATCTCTCCGTAAAGAGGACCCGTCACCCCCTATTACTGTCACACGGGATGTTTACATTCATTATAGACCCCGGATCCCTCCATAAAGAGGACCCGTCACCTCCTATTACTGTCACATGGGATGTTTACATTCATTATAGACCCCGGATCTCTCCATAAAGAGGACCCGTCACCCCCTATTACTGTCACATGGGATGTTTACATTCATTATAGACCCCGGATCTCTCCCTAAAGAGGACCCGTCAACCCCTATTACTGTCACATGGGATGTTTACATTCATTATAGACCCCAGATCCCTCCATAAAGAGGACCCGTCACCCCCTATTACTGTCACATGGGATGTTTACATTCATTATAGACCCCGGATCCCTCCATAAAGAGGACCCGTCACCCCCTATTACTGTCACATGGGATGTTTACATTCATTATAGACCCCGGATCTCTCCATAAAGAGGACCCGTCAACCCCTATTATTGTCACATGGGATGTTTACATTCATTATAGACCCCAGATCCCTCCATAAAGAGGACCCGTCACCTCCTATTACTGTCACATGGGATGTTTACATTCATTATAGACCCCGAATCTCTCCATGAAGAGGACCCGTCACCCCCTATTACTGTCACATGGGATGTTTACATTCATTATAGACCCCGGATCTCTCCATAAAGAGGACCCGTCACCTCCTATTACTGTCACATGAGATGTTTACATTCATTATAGACCCCGGATCTCTCCATAAAGAGGACCCGCCACCCCCTATTACTGTCACATGGGATGTTTACATTCATTATATACCCCGGATCTCTCCATAAAGAGGACTCGTCAACCCCTATTACTGTCACATGGGATGTTTACATTCATTATAGACCCCGGATCCCTCCATAAAGAGGACCCGTCACCTCCTATTACTGTCACATGGGATGTTTACATTCATTATAGACCCAGGATCTCTCCATAAAGAGGACCCGTCACCTCCTATTACTGTCACATGGGATGTTTACATTTATTATAGACCCCGGATCCCTCCATAAAGAGGACCCGTCACCTCCTATTACTGTCACATGGGATGTTTACATTCATTATATACCCCGGATCTCTCCATAAAGAGGACCCGTCACCCGCTATTACTGTCACATGGGATGTTTACATTCATTATAGACCCCGGATCCCTCCATAAAGAGGACCCGTCACCTCCTATTACTGTCACATGGGATGTTTACATTCATTATAGACCCCGGATCTCTCCATAAAGAGGACCCGTCACCCCCTATTACTGTCACATGGGATGTTTACATTCATTATAGACCCCGGATCTCTCCATAAAGAGGACCTGTCAACCCCTATTACTGTCACATGGGATGTTTACATTCATTATAGACCCCAGATCCCTCCATAAAGAGGACCCGTCACCCCCTATTACTGTCACATGGGATGTTTACATTCATTATAGACCCCAGATCCCTCCATAAAGAGGACCCGTCACCCCCTATTACTGTCACATGGGATGTTTACATTCATTATAGACCCCGGATCTCTCCATAAAGAGGACCCGTCAACCCCTATTACTGTCACATGGGATGTTTACATTCATTATAGACCCCGGATCCCTCCATAAAGAGGACCCGTCACCTCCTATTACTGTCACATGGGATGTTTACATTCATTATAGACCCCGGATCTCTCCATAAAGAGGACCCGTCACCTCCTATTACTGTCACATGGGATGTTTACATTCATTATAGACCCCGGATCTCTCCATAAAGAGGACCCGTCACCCCCTATTACTGTCACATGGGATGTTTACATTCATTATAGACCCCGGATCTCTCCATAAAGAGGACCCGTCACCTCCTATTACTGTCACATGGGATGTTTACATTCATTATAGACCCCGGATCTCTCCATAAAGAGGACCCGTCACCCCCTATTACTGTCACATGGGATGTTTACATTATAGACCCCGGATCCCTCCATAGAGAGGACCCGTCACCCCCTATTACTGTCACATGGGATGTTTACATTCATTATAGACCCCGGATCTCTCCATAAAGAGGACCCGTCACCTCCTATTACTGTCACACGGGATGTTTACATTCATTATAGACCCCGGATCTCTCCATAAAGAGGACCCGTCACCCCCTATTACTGTCACATGGGATGTTTACATTCATTATAGACCCCGGATCTGTCCATAAAGAGGACCCGTCACCCCCTATTACTGTCACATGGGATGTTTACATTCATTATAGACCCCGGATCTCGCCACAAAGAGGACCCGTCACCCCCTATTACTGTCACATGGGATGTTTACATTCATTATAGACCCCGGATCTCTCCATAAAGAGGACCCGTCACCCCCTATTACTGTCACACGGGATGTTAACATTCATTATAGACCCCGGATCTCTCCATAAAGAGGACCCGTCACCTCCTATTACTGTCACATGAGATGTTTACATTATAGACCCCGGATCTCTCCATAAAGAGGACCCGTCATCTCCTATTACTGTCACATGGGATGTTTACATTATAGACCCCGGATCTCTCCATAAAGAGGACTCGTCACCTCCTATTACTGTCACATGGGATGTTTACATTCATTATAGACCTCGGATCTCTCCCTAAAGAGGACCCGTCACCCCCTATTACTGTCACATGGGATGTTTACATTCATTATAGACCCCGGATCTCTCCATAAAGAGGACCCATCACCTCCTATTACTGTCACATGGGATGTTTACATTCATTATAGACCCCGGATCTCGCCATAAAGAGGACGTGTCACCTCCTATTACTGTCACATGGGATGTTTACATTCATTATAGACCCCGGATCCCTCCATAAAGAGGACCCGTCACCCCCTATTACTGTCACATGGGATGTTTACATTCATTATAGACCCCGGATCTCTCCATAAAGAGGACCCGTCACCCCCTATTACTGTCACATGGGATGTTTACATTCATTATAGACCCCGGATCTCTCCATAAAGAGGACCCGTCACCTCCTATTACTGTCACATGGGATGTTTACATTCATTAAAAACCCCGGATCTCTCCATAAAGAGTACCTGTCACCCCCTATTACTGTCACATGGGGTGTTTACATTCATTATAGACCCCAGATCCCTCCATAAAGAGGACCCGTCACCCCCTATTACTGTCACATGGGATGTTTACATTCATTATAGACCCCGGATCCCTCCATAAAGAGGACCCGTCACCTCCTATTACTGTCACATGGGATGTTTACATTCAATATAGCCCCCGGATCCCTCCATAAAGAGGACCCGTCACCTCCTATTACTGTCACATGGGATGTTTACATTCATTATAGACCCCGGATCTCTGCATAGAGGACCCGTCACCCCCTATTACTGTCACATGGGATGTTTACATTCATTATAGACCCCGGATCTCTCCATAAAGAGGACCCGTCACCCCCTATTACTGTCACATGGGATGTTTACATTCATTATAGACCCCGGATCTCTCCATAAAGAGGACCCATCACCTCCTATTACTGTCACATGGGATGTTTACATTCATTATAGACCCCGGATCTCGCCATAAAGAGGACGTGTCACCTCCTATTACTGTCACATGGGATGTTTACATTCATTATAGACCCCGGATCCCTCCATAAAGAGGACCCGTCACCCCCTATTACTGTCACATGGGATGTTTACATTCATTATAGACCCCGGATCTCTCCATAAAGAGGACCCGTCACCCCCTATTACTGTCACATGGGATGTTTACATTCATTATAGACCCCGGATCTCTCCATAAAGAGGACCCGTCACCTCCTATTACTGTCACATGGGATGTTTACATTCATTATAGACCCCGGATCTCTCCATAAAGAGGACCCGTCACCTCCTATTACTGTCACATGGGATGTTTACATTCATTATAGACCCCGGATCTCTCCATAAAGAGGACCCGTCACCCCCTATTACTGTCACATGGGATGTTTACATTATAGACCCCGGATCCCTCCATAGAGAGGACCCGTCACCCCCTATTACTGTCACATGGGATGTTTACATTCATTATAGACCCCGGATCTCTCCATAAAGAGGACCCGTCACCCCCTATTACTGTCACATGGGATGTTTACATTATAGACCCCAGATCCCTCCATAGAGAGGACCCGTCACCCCCTATTACTGTCACACGGGATGTTTACATTCATTATAGACCCTGGATCTCTCCATAGAGAGGACCCGTCACCCCCTATTACTGTCACACGGGATGTTTACATTCATTATAGACCCCGGATCTCTCCATAAAGAGGACCCGTCACCCCCTATTACTGTCACATGGGATGTTTACATTATAGACCCCGGATCCCTCCATAGAGAGGACCCGTCACCCCCTATTACTGTCACATAGGATGTTTACATTCATTATAGACCCCGGATCTCTCCATAAAGAGGACCCGTCACCTCCTATTACTGTCACACGGGATGTTTACATTCATTATAGACCCCGGATCTCTCCATAAAGAGGACCCGTCACCCCCTATTACTGTCACATGGGATGTTTACATTCATTATAGACCCCGGATCTGTCCATAAAGAGGACCCGTCACCCCCTATTACTGTCACATGGGATGTTTACATTCATTATAGACCCCGGATCTCGCCACAAAGAGGACCCGTCATCTCCTATTACTGTCCCATGGGATGTTTACATTATAGACCCCGGATCTCTCCATAAAGAGGACTCGTCACCTCCTATTACTGTCACATGGGATGTTTACATTCATTATAGACCTCGGATCTCTCCCTAAAGAGGACCCGTCACCCCCTATTACTGTCACATGGGATGTTTACATTCATTATAGACCCCGGATCTCTCCATAAAGAGGACCCATCACCTCCTATTACTGTCACATGGGATGTTTACATTCATTATAGACCCCGGATCTCGCCATAAAGAGGACGTGTCACCTCCTATTACTGTCACATGGGATGTTTACATTCATTATAGACCCCGGATCCCTCCATAAAGAGGACCCGTCACCCCCTATTACTGTCACATGGGATGTTTACATTCATTATAGACCCCGGATCTCTCCATAAAGAGGACCCGTCACCCCCTATTACTGTCACATGGGATGTTAACATTCATTATAGACCCCGGATCTCTCCATAAAGAGGACCCGTCACCTCCTATTACTGTCACATGAGATGTTTACATTATAGACCCCGGATCTCTCCATAAAGAGGACCCGTCATCTCCTATTACTGTCACATGGGATGTTTACATTATAGACCCCGGATCTCTCCATAAAGAGGACTCGTCACCTCCTATTACTGTCACATGGGATGTTTACATTCATTATAGACCTCGGATCTCTCCCTAAAGAGGACCCGTCACCCCCTATTACTGTCACATGGGATGTTTACATTCATTATAGACCCCGGATCTCTCCATAAAGAGGACCCATCACCTCCTATTACTGTCACATGGGATGTTTACATTCATTATAGACCCCGGATCTCGCCATAAAGAGGACGTGTCACCTCCTATTACTGTCACATGGGATGTTTACATTCATTATAGACCCCGGATCCCTCCATAAAGAGGACCCGTCACCCCCTATTACTGTCACATGGGATGTTTACATTCATTATAGACCCCGGATCTCTCCATAAAGAGGACCCGTCACCCCCTATTACTGTCACATGGGATGTTTACATTCATTATAGACCCCGGATCTCTCCATAAAGAGGACCCGTCACCTCCTATTACTGTCACATGGGATGTTTACATTCATTAAAAACCCCGGATCTCTCCATAAAGAGTACCTGTCACCCCCTATTACTGTCACATGGGGTGTTTACATTCATTATAGACCCCAGATCCCTCCATAAAGAGGACCCGTCACCCCCTATTACTGTCACATGGGATGTTTACATTCATTATAGACCCCGGATCCCTCCATAAAGAGGACCCGTCACCTCCTATTACTGTCACATGGGATGTTTACATTCAATATAGCCCCCGGATCCCTCCATAAAGAGGACCCGTCACCTCCTATTACTGTCACATGGGATGTTTACATTCATTATAGACCCCGGATCTCTGCATAGAGGACCCGTCACCCCCTATTACTGTCACATGGGATGTTTACATTCATTATAGACCCCGGATCTCTCCATAAAGAGGACCCGTCACCCCCTATTACTGTCACATGGGATGTTTACATTCATTATAGACCCCGGATCTCTCCATAAAGAGGACCCATCACCTCCTATTACTGTCACATGGGATGTTTACATTCATTATAGACCCCGGATCTCGCCATAAAGAGGACGTGTCACCTCCTATTACTGTCACATGGGATGTTTACATTCATTATAGACCCCGGATCCCTCCATAAAGAGGACCCGTCACCCCCTATTACTGTCACATGGGATGTTTACATTCATTATAGACCCCGGATCTCTCCATAAAGAGGACCCGTCACCCCCTATTACTGTCACATGGGATGTTTACATTCATTATAGACCCCGGATCTCTCCATAAAGAGGACCCGTCACCTCCTATTACTGTCACATGGGATGTTTACATTCATTATAGACCCCGGATCTCTCCATAAAGAGGACCCGTCACCTCCTATTACTGTCACATGGGATGTTTACATTCATTATAGACCCCGGATCTCTCCATAAAGAGGACCCGTCACCCCCTATTACTGTCACATGGGATGTTTACATTATAGACCCCGGATCCCTCCATAGAGAGGACCCGTCACCCCCTATTACTGTCACATGGGATGTTTACATTCATTATAGACCCCGGATCTCTCCATAAAGAGGACCCGTCACCCCCTATTACTGTCACATGGGATGTTTACATTATAGACCCCAGATCCCTCCATAGAGAGGACCCGTCACCCCCTATTACTGTCACACGGGATGTTTACATTCATTATAGACCCTGGATCTCTCCATAGAGAGGACCCGTCACCCCCTATTACTGTCACACGGGATGTTTACATTCATTATAGACCCCGGATCTCTCCATAAAGAGGACCCGTCACCCCCTATTACTGTCACATGGGATGTTTACATTATAGACCCCGGATCCCTCCATAGAGAGGACCCGTCACCCCCTATTACTGTCACATAGGATGTTTACATTCATTATAGACCCCGGATCTCTCCATAAAGAGGACCCGTCACCTCCTATTACTGTCACACGGGATGTTTACATTCATTATAGACCCCGGATCTCTCCATAAAGAGGACCCGTCACCCCCTATTACTGTCACATGGGATGTTTACATTCATTATAGACCCCGGATCTGTCCATAAAGAGGACCCGTCACCCCCTATTACTGTCACATGGGATGTTTACATTCATTATAGACCCCGGATCTCGCCACAAAGAGGACCCGTCACCCCCTATTACTGTCACATGGGATGTTTACATTCATTATAGACCCCGGATCTCTCCATAAAGAGGACCCGTCACCCCCTATTACTGTCACACGGGATGTTAACATTCATTATAGACCCCGGATCTCTCCATAAAGAGGACCCGTCACCTCCTATTACTGTCACATGAGATGTTTACATTATAGACCCCGGATCTCTCCATAAAGAGGACCCGTCATCTCCTATTACTGTCCCATGGGATGTTTACATTATAGACCCTGGATCTCTCCATAAAGAGGACTCGTCACCTCCTATTACTGTCACATGGGATGTTTACATTCATTATAGACCTCGGATCTCTCCCTAAAGAGGACCCGTCACCCCCTATTACTGTCACATGGGATGTTTACATTCATTATAGACCCCGGATCTCTCCATAAAGAGGACCCATCACCTCCTATTACTGTCACATGGGATGTTTACATTCATTATAGACCCCGGATCTCGCCATAAAGAGGACGTGTCACCTCCTATTACTGTCACATGGGATGCTTACATTCATTATAGACCCCGGATCCCTCCATAAAGAGGACCCGTCACCCCCTATTACTGTCACATGGGATGTTTACATTCATTATAGACCCCGGATCTCTCCATAAAGAGGACCCGTCACCCCCTATTACTGTCACATGGGATGTTTACATTCATTATAGACCCCGGATCTCTCCATAAAGAGGACCCGTCACCTCCTATTACTGTCACATGGGATGTTTACATTCATTAAAAACCCCGGATCTCTCCATAAAGAGTACCTGTCACCCCCTATTACTGTCACATGGGGTGTTTACATTCATTATAGACCCCAGATCCCTCCATAAAGAGGACCCGTCACCCCCTATTACTGTCACATGGGATGTTTACATTATAGACCCCGGATCTCTCCATAAAGAGGACTCGTCACCTCCTATTACTGTCACATGGGATGTTTACATTCATTATAGACCTCGGATCTCTCCCTAAAGAGGACCCGTCACCCCCTATTACTGTCACATGGGATGTTTACATTCATTATAGACCCCGGATCTCTCCATAAAGAGGACCCATCACCTCCTATTACTGTCACATGGGATGTTTACATTCATTATAGACCCCGGATCTCGCCATAAAGAGGACGTGTCACCTCCTATTACTGTCACATGGGATGTTTACATTCATTATAGACCCCGGATCCCTCCATAAAGAGGACCCGTCACCCCCTATTACTGTCACATGGGATGTTTACATTCATTATAGACCCCGGATCTCTCCATAAAGAGGACCCGTCACCCCCTATTACTGTCACATGGGATGTTTACATTCATTATAGACCCCGGATCTCTCCATAAAGAGGACCCGTCACCTCCTATTACTGTCACATGGGATGTTTACATTCATTAAAAACCCCGGATCTCTCCATAAAGAGTACCTGTCACCCCCTATTACTGTCACATGGGGTGTTTACATTCATTATAGACCCCAGATCCCTCCATAAAGAGGACCCGTCACCCCCTATTACTGTCACATGGGATGTTTACATTCATTATAGACCCCGGATCCCTCCATAAAGAGGACCCGTCACCTCCTATTACTGTCACATGGGATGTTTACATTCAATATAGCCCCCGGATCCCTCCATAAAGAGGACCCGTCACCTCCTATTACTGTCACATGGGATGTTTACATTCATTATAGACCCCGGATCTCTGCATAGAGGACCCGTCACCCCCTATTACTGTCACATGGGATGTTTACATTCATTATAGACCCCGGATCTCTCCATAAAGAGGACCCGTCACCCCCTATTACTGTCACATGGGATGTTTACATTCATTATAGACCCCGGATCTCTCCATAAAGAGGACCCATCACCTCCTATTACTGTCACATGGGATGTTTACATTCATTATAGACCCCGGATCTCGCCATAAAGAGGACGTGTCACCTCCTATTACTGTCACATGGGATGTTTACATTCATTATAGACCCCGGATCCCTCCATAAAGAGGACCCGTCACCCCCTATTACTGTCACATGGGATGTTTACATTCATTATAGACCCCGGATCTCTCCATAAAGAGGACCCGTCACCCCCTATTACTGTCACATGGGATGTTTACATTCATTATAGACCCCGGATCTCTCCATAAAGAGGACCCGTCACCTCCTATTACTGTCACATGGGATGTTTACATTCATTATAGACCCCGGATCTCTCCATAAAGAGGACCCGTCACCTCCTATTACTGTCACATGGGATGTTTACATTCATTATAGACCCCGGATCTCTCCATAAAGAGGACCCGTCACCCCCTATTACTGTCACATGGGATGTTTACATTATAGACCCCGGATCCCTCCATAGAGAGGACCCGTCATCCCCTATTACTGTCACATGGGATGTTTACATTCATTATAGACCCCGGATCTCTCCATAAAGAGGACCCGTCACCCCCTATTACTGTCACATGGGATGTTTACATTATAGACCCCAGATCCCTCCATAGAGAGGACCCGTCACCCCCTATTACTGTCACACGGGATGTTTACATTCATTATAGACCCTGGATCTCTCCATAGAGAGGACCCGTCACCCCCTATTACTGTCACACGGGATGTTTACATTCATTATAGACCCCGGATCTCTCCATAAAGAGGACCCGTCACCCCCTATTACTGTCACATGGGATGTTTACATTATAGACCCCGGATCCCTCCATAGAGAGGACCCGTCACCCCCTATTACTGTCACATAGGATGTTTACATTCATTATAGACCCCGGATCTCTCCATAAAGAGGACCCGTCACCTCCTATTACTGTCACACGGGATGTTTACATTCATTATAGACCCCGGATCTCTCCATAAAGAGGACCCGTCACCCCCTATTACTGTCACATGGGATGTTTACATTCATTATAGACCCCGGATCTGTCCATAAAGAGGACCCGTCACCCCCTATTACTGTCACATGGGATGTTTACATTCATTATAGACCCCGGATCTCGCCACAAAGAGGACCCGTCACCCCCTATTACTGTCACATGGGATGTTTACATTCATTATAGACCCCGGATCTCTCCATAAAGAGGACCCGTCACCCCCTATTACTGTCACACGGGATGTTAACATTCATTATAGACCCCGGATCTCTCCATAAAGAGGACCCGTCACCTCCTATTACTGTCACATGAGATGTTTACATTATAGACCCCGGATCTCTCCATAAAGAGGACCCGTCATCTCCTATTACTGTCCCATGGGATGTTTACATTATAGACCCTGGATCTCTCCATAAAGAGGACTCGTCACCTCCTATTACTGTCACATGGGATGTTTACATTCATTATAGACCTCGGATCTCTCCCTAAAGAGGACCCGTCACCCCCTATTACTGTCACATGGGATGTTTACATTCATTATAGACCCCGGATCTCTCCATAAAGAGGACCCATCACCTCCTATTACTGTCACATGGGATGTTTACATTCATTATAGACCCCGGATCTCGCCATAAAGAGGACGTGTCACCTCCTATTACTGTCACATGGGATGCTTACATTCATTATAGACCCCGGATCCCTCCATAAAGAGGACCCGTCACCCCCTATTACTGTCACATGGGATGTTTACATTCATTATAGACCCCGGATCTCTCCATAAAGAGGACCCGTCACCCCCTATTACTGTCACATGGGATGTTTACATTCATTATAGACCCCGGATCTCTCCATAAAGAGGACCCGTCACCTCCTATTACTGTCACATGGGATGTTTACATTCATTAAAAACCCCGGATCTCTCCATAAAGAGTACCTGTCACCCCCTATTACTGTCACATGGGGTGTTTACATTCATTATAGACCCCAGATCCCTCCATAAAGAGGACCCGTCACCCCCTATTACTGTCACATGGGATGTTTACATTATAGACCCCGGATCTCTCCATAAAGAGGACTCGTCACCTCCTATTACTGTCACATGGGATGTTTACATTCATTATAGACCTCGGATCTCTCCCTAAAGAGGACCCGTCACCCCCTATTACTGTCACATGGGATGTTTACATTCATTATAGACCCCGGATCTCTCCATAAAGAGGACCCATCACCTCCTATTACTGTCACATGGGATGTTTACATTCATTATAGACCCCGGATCTCGCCATAAAGAGGACGTGTCACCTCCTATTACTGTCACATGGGATGTTTACATTCATTATAGACCCCGGATCCCTCCATAAAGAGGACCCGTCACCCCCTATTACTGTCACATGGGATGTTTACATTCATTATAGACCCCGGATCTCTCCATAAAGAGGACCCGTCACCCCCTATTACTGTCACATGGGATGTTTACATTCATTATAGACCCCGGATCTCTCCATAAAGAGGACCCGTCACCTCCTATTACTGTCACATGGGATGTTTACATTCATTAAAAACCCCGGATCTCTCCATAAAGAGTACCTGTCACCCCCTATTACTGTCACATGGGGTGTTTACATTCATTATAGACCCCAGATCCCTCCATAAAGAGGACCCGTCACCCCCTATTACTGTCACATGGGATGTTTACATTCATTATAGACCCCGGATCCCTCCATAAAGAGGACCCGTCACCTCCTATTACTGTCACATGGGATGTTTACATTCAATATAGCCCCCGGATCCCTCCATAAAGAGGACCCGTCACCTCCTATTACTGTCACATGGGATGTTTACATTCATTATAGACCCCGGATCTCTGCATAGAGGACCCGTCACCCCCTATTACTGTCACATGGGATGTTTACATTCATTATAGACCCCGGATCTCTCCATAAAGAGGACCCGTCACCCCCTATTACTGTCACATGGGATGTTTACATTCATTATAGACCCCGGATCTCTCCATAAAGAGGACCCATCACCTCCTATTACTGTCACATGGGATGTTTACATTCATTATAGACCCCGGATCTCGCCATAAAGAGGACGTGTCACCTCCTATTACTGTCACATGGGATGTTTACATTCATTATAGACCCCGGATCCCTCCATAAAGAGGACCCGTCACCCCCTATTACTGTCACATGGGATGTTTACATTCATTATAGACCCCGGATCTCTCCATAAAGAGGACCCGTCACCCCCTATTACTGTCACATGGGATGTTTACATTCATTATAGACCCCGGATCTCTCCATAAAGAGGACCCGTCACCTCCTATTACTGTCACATGGGATGTTTACATTCATTATAGACCCCGGATCTCTCCATAAAGAGGACCCGTCACCTCCTATTACTGTCACATGGGATGTTTACATTCATTATAGACCCCGGATCTCTCCATAAAGAGGACCCGTCACCCCCTATTACTGTCACATGGGATGTTTACATTATAGACCCCGGATCCCTCCATAGAGAGGACCCGTCATCCCCTATTACTGTCACATGGGATGTTTACATTCATTATAGACCCCGGATCTCTCCATAAAGAGGACCCGTCACCCCCTATTACTGTCACATGGGATGTTTACATTATAGACCCCAGATCCCTCCATAGAGAGGACCCGTCACCCCCTATTACTGTCACACGGGATGTTTACATTCATTATAGACCCTGGATCTCTCCATAGAGAGGACCCGTCACCCCCTATTACTGTCACACGGGATGTTTACATTCATTATAGACCCCGGATCTCTCCATAAAGAGGACCCGTCACCCCCTATTACTGTCACATGGGATGTTTACATTATAGACCCCGGATCCCTCCATAGAGAGGACCCGTCACCCCCTATTACTGTCACATAGGATGTTTACATTCATTATAGACCCCGGATCTCTCCATAAAGAGGACCCGTCACCTCCTATTACTGTCACACGGGATGTTTACATTCATTATAGACCCCGGATCTCTCCATAAAGAGGACCCGTCACCCCCTATTACTGTCACATGGGATGTTTACATTCATTATAGACCCCGGATCTGTCCATAAAGAGGACCCGTCACCCCCTATTACTGTCACATGGGATGTTTACATTCATTATAGACCCCGGATCTCGCCACAAAGAGGACCCGTCACCCCCTATTACTGTCACATGGGATGTTTACATTCATTATAGACCCCGGATCTCTCCATAAAGAGGACCCGTCACCCCCTATTACTGTCACACGGGATGTTAACATTCATTATAGACCCCGGATCTCTCCATAAAGAGGACCCGTCACCTCCTATTACTGTCACATGAGATGTTTACATTATAGACCCCGGATCTCTCCATAAAGAGGACCCGTCATCTCCTATTACTGTCCCATGGGATGTTTACATTATAGACCCCGGATCTCTCCATAAAGAGGACTCGTCACCTCCTATTACTGTCACATGGGATGTTTACATTCATTATAGACCTCGGATCTCTCCCTAAAGAGGACCCGTCACCCCCTATTACTGTCACATGGGATGTTTACATTCATTATAGACCCCGGATCTCTCCATAAAGAGGACCCATCACCTCCTATTACTGTCACATGGGATGTTTACATTCATTATAGACCCCGGATCTCGCCATAAAGAGGACGTGTCACCTCCTATTACTGTCACATGGGATGTTTACATTCATTATAGACCCCGGATCCCTCCATAAAGAGGACCCGTCACCCCCTATTACTGTCACATGGGATGTTTACATTCATTATAGACCCCGGATCTCTCCATAAAGAGGACCCGTCACCCCCTATTACTGTCACATGGGATGTTTACATTCATTATAGACCCCGGATCTCTCCATAAAGAGGACCCGTCACCTCCTATTACTGTCACATGGGATGTTTACATTCATTAAAAACCCCGGATCTCTCCATAAAGAGTACCTGTCACCCCCTATTACTGTCACATGGGGTGTTTACATTCATTATAGACCCCAGATCCCTCCATAAAGAGGACCCGTCACCCCCTATTACTGTCACATGGGATGTTTACATTCATTATAGACCCCGGATCCCTCCATAAAGAGGACCCGTCACCTCCTATTACTGTCACATGGGATGTTTACATTCAATATAGCCCCCGGATCCCTCCATAAAGAGGACCCGTCACCTCCTATTACTGTCACATGGGATGTTTACATTCATTATAGACCCCGGATCTCTGCATAGAGGACCCGTCACCCCCTATTACTGTCACATGGGATGTTTACATTCATTATAGACCCCGGATCTCTCCATAAAGAGGACCCGTCACCCCCTATTACTGTCACATGGGATGTTTACATTCATTATAGACCCCGGATCTCTCCATAAAGAGGACCCATCACCTCCTATTACTGTCACATGGGATGTTTACATTCATTATAGACCCCGGATCTCTCCATAAAGAGGACCCGTCACCTCCTATTACTGTCACATGAGATGTTTACATTATAGACCCCGGATCTCTCCATAAAGAGGACCCGTCATCTCCTATTACTGTCCCATGGGATGTTTACATTATAGACCCCGGATCTCTCCATAAAGAGGACTCGTCACCTCCTATTACTGTCACATGGGATGTTTACATTCATTATAGACCTCGGATCTCTCCCTAAAGAGGACCCGTCACCCCCTATTACTGTCACATGGGATGTTTACATTCATTATAGACCACGGATCTCTCCATAAAGAGGACCCATCACCTCCTATTACTGTCACATGGGATGTTTACATTCATTATAGACCCCGGATCTCGCCATAAAGAGGACGTGTCACCTCCTATTACTGTCACATGGGATGTTTACATTCATTATAGACCCCGGATCCCTCCATAAAGAGGACCCGTCACCCCCTATTACTGTCACATGGGATGTTTACATTCATTATAGACCCCGGATCTCTCCATAAAGAGGACCCGTCACCCCCTATTACTGTCACATGGGATGTTTACATTCATTATAGACCCCGGATCTCTCCATAAAGAGGACCCGTCACCTCCTATTACTGTCACATGGGATGTTTACATTCATTAAAAACCCCGGATCTCTCCATAAAGAGTACCTGTCACCCCCTATTACTGTCACATGGGGTGTTTACATTCATTATAGACCCCAGATCCCTCCATAAAGAGGACCCGTCACCCCCTATTACTGTCACATGGGATGTTTACATTCATTATAGACCCCGGATCCCTCCATAAAGAGGACCCGTCACCTCCTATTACTGTCACATGGGATGTTTACATTCAATATAGCCCCCGGATCCCTCCATAAAGAGGACCCGTCACCTCCTATTACTGTCACATGGGATGTTTACATTCATTATAGACCCCGGATCTCTGCATAGAGGACCCGTCACCCCCTATTACTGTCACATGGGATGTTTACATTCATTATAGACCCCGGATCTCTCCATAAAGAGGACCCGTCACCCCCTATTACTGTCACATGGGATGTTTACATTCATTATAGACCCCGGATCTCTCCATAAAGAGGACCCATCACCTCCTATTACTGTCACATGGGATGTTTACATTCATTATAGACCCCGGATCTCGCCATAAAGAGGACGTGTCACCTCCTATTACTGTCACATGGGATGTTTACATTCATTATAGACCCCGGATCCCTCCATAAAGAGGACCCGTCACCCCCTATTACTGTCACATGGGATGTTTACATTCATTATAGACCCCGGATCTCTCCATAAAGAGGACCCGTCACCCCCTATTACTGTCACATGGGATGTTTACATTCATTATAGACCCCGGATCTCTCCATAAAGAGGACCCGTCACCTCCTATTACTGTCACATGGGATGTTTACATTCATTATAGACCCCGGATCTCTCCATAAAGAGGACCCGTCACCTCCTATTACTGTCACATGGGATGTTTACATTCATTATAGACCCCGGATCTCTCCATAAAGAGGACCCGTCACCCCCTATTACTGTCACATGGGATGTTTACATTATAGACCCCGGATCCCTCCATAGAGAGGACCCGTCACCCCCTATTACTGTCACATGGGATGTTTACATTCATTATAGACCCCGGATCTCTCCATAAAGAGGACCCGTCACCCCCTATTACTGTCACATGGGATGTTTACATTATAGACCCCAGATCCCTCCATAGAGAGGACCCGTCACCCCCTATTACTGTCACACGGGATGTTTACATTCATTATAGACCCTGGATCTCTCCATAGAGAGGACCCGTCACCCCCTATTACTGTCACACGGGATGTTTACATTCATTATAGACCCCGGATCTCTCCATAAAGAGGACCCGTCACCCCCTATTACTGTCACATGGGATGTTTACATTATAGACCCCGGATCCCTCCATAGAGAGGACCCGTCACCCCCTATTACTGTCACATGGGATGTTTACATTCATTATAGACCCCGGATCTCTCCATAAAGAGGACCCGTCACCTCCTATTACTGTCACACGGGATGTTTACATTCATTATAGACCCCGGATCTCTCCATAAAGAGGACCCGTCACCCCCTATTACTGTCACATGGGATGTTTACATTCATTATAGACCCCGGATCTGTCCATAAAGAGGACCCGTCACCCCCTATTACTGTCACATGGGATGTTTACATTCATTATAGACCCCGGATCTCGCCACAAAGAGGACCCGTCACCCCCTATTACTGTCACATGGGATGTTTACATTCATTATAGACCCCGGATCTCTCCATAAAGAGGACCCGTCACCCCCTATTACTGTCACACGGGATGTTAACATTCATTATAGACCCCGGATCTCTCCATAAAGAGGACCCGTCACCTCCTATTACTGTCACATGAGATGTTTACATTATAGACCCCGGATCTCTCCATAAAGAGGACCCGTCATCTCCTATTACTGTCCCATGGGATGTTTACATTATAGACCCCGGATCTCTCCATAAAGAGGACCCGTCATCTCCTATTACTGTCCCATGGGATGTTTACATTATAGACCCCGGATCTCTCCATAAAGAGGACTCGTCACCTCCTATTACTGTCACATGGGATGTTTACATTCATTATAGACCCCGGATCTCTCCATAAAGAGGACCCGTCACCTCCTATTACTGTCACATGAGATGTTTACATTATAGACCCCGGATCTCTCCATAAAGAGGACCCGTCATCTCCTATTACTGTCCCATGGGATGTTTACATTATAGACCCCGGATCTCTCCATAAAGAGGACTCGTCACCTCCTATTACTGTCACATGGGATGTTTACATTCATTATAGACCTCGGATCTCTCCCTAAAGAGGACCCGTCACCCCCTATTACTGTCACATGGGATGTTTACATTCATTATAGACCCCGGATCTCTCCATAAAGAGGACCCATCACCTCCTATTACTGTCACATGGGATGTTTACATTCATTATAGACCCCGGATCTCGCCATAAAGAGGACGTGTCACCTCCTATTACTGTCACATGGGATGTTTACATTCATTATAGACCCCGGATCCCTCCATAAAGAGGACCCGTCACCCCCTATTACTGTCACATGGGATGTTTACATTCATTATAGACCCCGGATCTCTCCATAAAGAGGACCCGTCACCCCCTATTACTGTCACATGGGATGTTTACATTCATTATAGACCCCGGATCTCTCCATAAAGAGGACCCGTCACCTCCTATTACTGTCACATGGGATGTTTACATTCATTAAAAACCCCGGATCTCTCCATAAAGAGTACCTGTCACCCCCTATTACTGTCACATGGGGTGTTTACATTCATTATAGACCCCAGATCCCTCCATAAAGAGGACCCGTCACCCCCTATTACTGTCACATGGGATGTTTACATTCATTATAGACCCCGGATCCCTCCATAAAGAGGACCCGTCACCTCCTATTACTGTCACATGGGATGTTTACATTCAATATAGCCCCCGGATCCCTCCATAAAGAGGACCCGTCACCTCCTATTACTGTCACATGGGATGTTTACATTCATTATAGACCCCGGATCTCTGCATAGAGGACCCGTCACCCCCTATTACTGTCACATGGGATGTTTACATTCATTATAGACCCCGGATCTCTCCATAAAGAGGACCCGTCACCCCCTATTACTGTCACATGGGATGTTTACATTCATTATAGACCCCGGATCTCTCCATAAAGAGGACCCATCACCTCCTATTACTGTCACATGGGATGTTTACATTCATTATAGACCCCGGATCTCTCCATAAAGAGGACCCGTCACCTCCTATTACTGTCACATGAGATGTTTACATTATAGACCCCGGATCTCTCCATAAAGAGGACCCGTCATCTCCTATTACTGTCCCATGGGATGTTTACATTATAGACCCCGGATCTCTCCATAAAGAGGACTCGTCACCTCCTATTACTGTCACATGGGATGTTTACATTCATTATAGACCTCGGATCTCTCCCTAAAGAGGACCCGTCACCCCCTATTACTGTCACATGGGATGTTTACATTCATTATAGACCCCGGATCTCTCCATAAAGAGGACCCATCACCTCCTATTACTGTCACATGGGATGTTTACATTCATTATAGACCCCGGATCTCGCCATAAAGAGGACGTGTCACCTCCTATTACTGTCACATGGGATGTTTACATTCATTATAGACCCCGGATCCCTCCATAAAGAGGACCCGTCACCCCCTATTACTGTCACATGGGATGTTTACATTCATTATAGACCCCGGATCTCTCCATAAAGAGGACCCGTCACCCCCTATTACTGTCACATGGGATGTTTACATTCATTATAGACCCCGGATCTCTCCATAAAGAGGACCCGTCACCTCCTATTACTGTCACATGGGATGTTTACATTCATTAAAAACCCCGGATCTCTCCATAAAGAGTACCTGTCACCCCCTATTACTGTCACATGGGGTGTTTACATTCATTATAGACCCCAGATCCCTCCATCAAGAGGACCCATCACCCCCTATTACTGTCACATGGGATGTTTACATTCATTATAGACCCCGGATCCCTCCATAAAGAGGACCCGTCACCTCCTATTACTGTCACATGGGATGTTTACATTCAATATAGCCCCCGGATCCCTCCATAAAGAGGACCCGTCACCTCCTATTACTGTCACATGGGATGTTTACATTCATTATAGACCCCGGATCTCTGCATAGAGGACCCGTCACCCCCTATTACTGTCACATGGGATGTTTACATTCATTATAGACCCCGGATCTCTCCATAAAGAGGACCCGTCACCCCCTATTACTGTCACATGGGATGTTTACATTCATTATAGACCCCGGATCTCTCCATAAAGAGGACCCATCACCTCCTATTACTGTCACATGGGATGTTTACATTCATTATAGACCCCGGATCTCGCCATAAAGAGGACGTGTCACCTCCTATTACTGTCACATGGGATGTTTACATTCATTATAGACCCCGGATCCCTCCATAAAGAGGACCCGTCACCCCCTATTACTGTCACATGGGATGTTTACATTCATTATAGACCCCGGATCTCTCCATAAAGAGGACCCGTCACCCCCTATTACTGTCACATGGGATGTTTACATTCATTATAGACCCCGGATCTCTCCATAAAGAGGACCCGTCACCTCCTATTACTGTCACATGGGATGTTTACATTCATTATAGACCCCGGATCTCTCCATAAAGAGGACCCGTCACCTCCTATTACTGTCACATGGGATGTTTACATTCATTATAGACCCCGGATCTCTCCATAAAGAGGACCCGTCACCCCCTATTACTGTCACATGGGATGTTTACATTATAGACCCCGGATCCCTCCATAGAGAGGACCCGTCACCCCCTATTACTGTCACATGGGATGTTTACATTCATTATAGACCCCGGATCTCTCCATAAAGAGGACCCGTCACCCCCTATTACTGTCACATGGGATGTTTACATTATAGACCCCAGATCCCTCCATAGAGAGGACCCGTCACCCCCTATTACTGTCACACGGGATGTTTACATTCATTATAGACCCTGGATCTCTCCATAGAGAGGACCCGTCACCCCCTATTACTGTCACACGGGATGTTTACATTCATTATAGACCCCGGATCTCTCCATAAAGAGGACCCGTCACCCCCTATTACTGTCACATGGGATGTTTACATTATAGACCCCGGATCCCTCCATAGAGAGGACCCGTCACCCCCTATTACTGTCACATGGGATGTTTACATTCATTATAGACCCCGGATCTCTCCATAAAGAGTACCTGTCACCCCCTATTACTGTCACATGGGGTGTTTACATTCATTATAGACCCCAGATCCCTCCATCAAGAGGACCCATCACCCCCTATTACTGTCACATGGGATGTTTACATTCATTATAGACCCCGGATCCCTCCATAAAGAGGACCCGTCACCTCCTATTACTGTCACATGGGATGTTTACATTCAATATAGCCCCCGGATCCCTCCATAAAGAGGACCCGTCACCTCCTATTACTGTCACATGGGATGTTTACATTCATTATAGACCCCGGATCTCTGCATAGAGGACCCGTCACCCCCTATTACTGTCACATGGGATGTTTACATTCATTATAGACCCCGGATCTCTCCATAAAGAGGACCCGTCACCCCCTATTACTGTCACATGGGATGTTTACATTCATTATAGACCCCGGATCTCTCCATAAAGAGGACCCATCACCTCCTATTACTGTCACATGGGATGTTTACATTCATTATAGACCCCGGATCTCGCCATAAAGAGGACGTGTCACCTCCTATTACTGTCACATGGGATGTTTACATTCATTATAGACCCCGGATCCCTCCATAAAGAGGACCCGTCACCCCCTATTACTGTCACATGGGATGTTTACATTCATTATAGACCCCGGATCTCTCCATAAAGAGGACCCGTCACCCCCTATTACTGTCACATGGGATGTTTACATTCATTATAGACCCCGGATCTCTCCATAAAGAGGACCCGTCACCTCCTATTACTGTCACATGGGATGTTTACATTCATTATAGACCCCGGATCTCTCCATAAAGAGGACCCGTCACCTCCTATTACTGTCACATGGGATGTTTACATTCATTATAGACCCCGGATCTCTCCATAAAGAGGACCCGTCACCCCCTATTACTGTCACATGGGATGTTTACATTATAGACCCCGGATCCCTCCATAGAGAGGACCCGTCACCCCCTATTACTGTCACATGGGATGTTTACATTCATTATAGACCCCGGATCTCTCCATAAAGAGGACCCGTCACCCCCTATTACTGTCACATGGGATGTTTACATTATAGACCCCAGATCCCTCCATAGAGAGGACCCGTCACCCCCTATTACTGTCACACGGGATGTTTACATTCATTATAGACCCTGGATCTCTCCATAGAGAGGACCCGTCACCCCCTATTACTGTCACACGGGATGTTTACATTCATTATAGACCCCGGATCTCTCCATAAAGAGGACCCGTCACCCCCTATTACTGTCACATGGGATGTTTACATTATAGACCCCGGATCCCTCCATAGAGAGGACCCGTCACCCCCTATTACTGTCACATGGGATGTTTACATTCATTATAGACCCCGGATCTCTCCATAAAGAGGACCCGTCACCTCCTATTACTGTCACACGGGATGTTTACATTCATTATAGACCCCGGATCTCTCCATAAAGAGGACCCGTCACCCCCTATTACTGTCACATGGGATGTTTACATTCATTATAGACCCCGGATCTGTCCATAAAGAGGACCCGTCACCCCCTATTACTGTCACATGGGATGTTTACATTCATTATAGACCCCGGATCTCGCCACAAAGAGGACCCGTCACCCCCTATTACTGTCACATGGGATGTTTACATTCATTATAGACCCCGGATCTCTCCATAAAGAGGACCCGTCACCCCCTATTACTGTCACACGGGATGTTAACATTCATTATAGACCCCGGATCTCTCCATAAAGAGGACCCGTCACCTCCTATTACTGTCACATGAGATGTTTACATTATAGACCCCGGATCTCTCCATAAAGAGGACCCGTCATCTCCTATTACTGTCCCATGGGATGTTTACATTATAGACCCCGGATCTCTCCATAAAGAGGACTCGTCACCTCCTATTACTGTCACATGGGATGTTTACATTCATTATAGACCTCGGATCTCTCCCTAAAGAGGACCCGTCACCCCCTATTACTGTCACATGGGATGTTTACATTCATTATAGACCCCGGATCTCTCCATAAAGAGGACCCATCACCTCCTATTACTGTCACATGGGATGTTTACATTCATTATAGACCCCGGATCTCGCCATAAAGAGGACGTGTCACCTCCTATTACTGTCACATGGGATGTTTACATTCATTATAGACCCCGGATCCCTCCATAAAGAGGACCCGTCACCCCCTATTACTGTCACATGGGATGTTTACATTCATTATAGACCCCGGATCTCTCCATAAAGAGGACCCGTCACCCCCTATTACTGTCACATGGGATGTTTACATTCATTATAGACCCCGGATCTCTCCATAAAGAGGACCCGTCACCTCCTATTACTGTCACATGGGATGTTTACATTCATTAAAAACCCCGGATCTCTCCATAAAGAGTACCTGTCACCCCCTATTACTGTCACATGGGGTGTTTACATTCATTATAGACCCCAGATCCCTCCATAAAGAGGACCCGTCACCCCCTATTACTGTCACATGGGATGTTTACATTCATTATAGACCCCGGATCCCTCCATAAAGAGGACCCGTCACCTCCTATTACTGTCACATGGGATGTTTACATTCAATATAGCCCCCGGATCCCTCCATAAAGAGGACCCGTCACCTCCTATTACTGTCACATGGGATGTTTACATTCATTATAGACCCCGGATCTCTGCATAGAGGACCCGTCACCCCCTATTACTGTCACATGGGATGTTTACATTCATTATAGACCCCGGATCTCTCCATAAAGAGGACCCGTCACCCCCTATTACTGTCACATGGGATGTTTACATTCATTATAGACCCCGGATCTCTCCATAAAGAGGACCCATCACCTCCTATTACTGTCACATGGGATGTTTACATTCATTATAGACCCCGGATCTCGCCATAAAGAGGACGTGTCACCTCCTATTACTGTCACATGGGATGTTTACATTCATTATAGACCCCGGATCCCTCCATAAAGAGGACCCGTCACCCCCTATTACTGTCACATGGGATGTTTACATTCATTATAGACCCCGGATCTCTCCATAAAGAGGACCCATCACCCCCTATTACTGTCACATGGGATGTTTACATTCATTATAGACCCCGGATCTCTCCATAAAGAGGACCCGTCACCTCCTATTACTGTCACATGGGATGTTTACATTCATTAAAAACCCCGGATCTCTCCATAAAGAGTACCTGTCACCCCCTATTACTGTCACATGGGGTGTTTACATTCATTATAGACCCCAGATCCCTCCATAAAGAGGACCCGTCACCCCCTATTACTGTCACCTGGGATGTTTACATTCATTATAGACCCCGGATCCCTCCATAAAGAGGACCCGTCACCCCCTATTACTGTCACATGGGATGTTTACATTCATTATAGACCCCAGATCTCTCCATAAAGAGGACCCGTCACCTCCTATTACTGTCACATGGGATGTTTACATTCATTATAGACCCCGGATCTCTCCATAAAGAGGACCCGTCACCTCCTATTACTGTCACATGGGATGTTTACATTCAATATAGCCCCCGGATCCCTCCATAAAGAGGACCCGTCACCTCCTATTACTGTCACATGGGATGTTTACATTCAATATAGACCCCGGATCTCTGCATAGAGGACCCGTCACCCCCTATTACTGTCACATGGGATGTTTACATTCATTATAGACCCCGGATCTCTCCATAAAGAGGACCCGTCACCCCCTATTACTGTCACATGGGATGTTTACATTCATTATAGACCCCGGATCTCTCCATAAAGAGGACCCATCACCTCCTATTACTGTCACATGGGATGTTTACATTCATTATAGACCCCGGATCTCGCCATAAAGAGGACGTGTCACCTCCTATTACTGTCACATGGGATGTTTACATTCATTAAAAACCCCGGATCTCTCCATAAAGAGTACCTGTCACCCCCTATTAATGTCACATGGGATGTTTACATTCATTATAGACCCCGGATCTCTCCATAAAGAGGACCCGTCACCCCCTATTACTGTCACATGGGATGTTTACATTCATTATAGACCCCGGATCTCTCCATAAAGAGGACCCATCACCTCCTATTACTGTCACATGGGATGTTTACATTCATTATAGACCCCGGATCTCGCCATAAAGAGGACGTGTCACCTCCTATTACTGTCACATGGGATGTTTACATTCATTATAGACCCCGGATCCCTCCATAAAGAGGACCCGTCACCCCCTATTAATGTCACATGGGATGTTTACATTCATTATAGACCCCGGATCTCTCCATAAAGAGGACCCGTCACCCCCTATTACTGTCACATGGGATGTTTACATTCATTATAGACCCCGGATCCCTCCATAAAGAGGACCCGTCACCTCCTATTACTGTCACATGGGATGTTTACATTCAATATAGCCCCCGGATCCCTCCATAAAGAGGACCCGTCACCCCCTATTACTGTCACATGGGATGTTTACATTCAATATAGCCCCCGGATCCCTCCATAAAGAGGACCCGTCACCTCCTATTACTGTCACATGGGATGTTTACATTCAATATAGCCCCCGGATCCCTCCATAAGAGGACCCGTCACCTCCTATTACTGTCACATGGGATGTTTACATTCATTATAGACCCCGGATCTCTGCATAGAGGACCCGTCACCCCCTATTACTGTCACATGGGATGTTTATATTCATTATAGACCCCGGATCTCTCCATAAAGAGGAGCCGTCACCCCCTATTACTATCACATGGGATGTTTACATTCATTATAGACCCCAGATCTCTCCATAAAGAGGACCCGTCACCCCCTATTACTGTCACATGGGATGTTTACATTCATTATAGACCCCGGATCTCTCCATAAAGAGGACCCGTCACCCCCTATTACTGTCACATGGGATGTTTACATTCATTATAGACCCCGGATCCCTCCATAAAGAGGACCCGTCACCTCCTATTACTGTCACATGGGATGTTTACATTCATTATAGACCCCGGATCTCTCCATAAAGAGGACCCGTCACCCCCTATTACTGTCACATGGGATGTTTACATTCATTATAGACCCCGGATCTCTCCATAAAGAGGACCCGTCACCCCCTATTACTGTCACATGGGATGTTTACATTCATTATAGACCCCGGATCCCTCCATAAAGAGGACCCGCCGCCTCCTATTACTGTCACATGGGATGTTTACATTCAATATAGCCCCCGGATCCCTCCATAAAGAGGACCCGTCACCTCCTATTACTGTCACATGGGATGTTTACATTCATTATAGACCCCGGATCTCTGCATAGAGGACCCGTCACCCCCTATTACTGTCACATGGGATGTTTACATTCATTATAGACCCCGGATCTCTCCATAAAGAGGACCCGTCACCTCCCATTACTGTCACATGGGATGTTTACATTCATTATAGACCCCGGATCTCTCCATAAAGAGGACCCGTCACCTCCTATTACTGTCACATGGGATGTTTACATTCATTATAGACCCCGGATCTCTCCATAAAGAGGACCCGTCACCCCCTATTACTGTCACATGGGATGTTTACATTCATTATAGACCCCGGATCTCTCCATAAAGAGGACCCGTCACCCCCTATTACTGTCACATGGGATGTTTACATTCCTTGCGACAGCAACAAAAGTGAAAACATTTTTTTTTTTAAAGGGGCAATGTATAAAAAATTAAAATAAATAAAAAAAAATTTTTTTTTTGAAGCGCGCCCCCCCGTCACAGCCAACTCCCGCACCCACTGCACTAATCGCAGCCAACTCCCGCACCCACCAATCACAGCCAACCCCCTGCCCACCAACCAATCGCAGCCAACCCCCACACCCACCAATCGCAGCCAACCCCCGCACCCACCAATCACAGCCAATCCCCGCACCCACCAACCAATCGCAGCCAACCCCCACCAATCACAGCCAACCCCCGCACCCGCCAATCGCAGCCAACCCCCCGCACCCGCCAATCGCAGCCAACCCCCGCACCCACCAACCAATCACAGCCAACCCCCGCACCCACCAATCGCAGCCAACCCCCCCGCACCCACCAATCGCAGCCAACCCCCCCGCACCCACCAATCGCAGCCAACCCCCCCGCCAACCAATCACAGCCAACCCCCGCACCCTCCAATCACAGCCAACCCCCGCACCCACCAATCACAGCCAACCCCCGCACCCACGAATCGCAGCCAACCCCCCACACCAATCGCAGCCAACCCCCCGCACCCACCAATCACAGCCAACCCCCCGCACCAATCGCAGCCAACCCTCCCGCCAACCAATCGCAGCCAACCCTCCCGCCAACCAATCGCAGCCAACCCCCACCAATCACAGCCAACCCCCGCACCCACCAATCGCAGCCAACCCCCCGCACCCGCCAATCGCAGCCAACCCCCGCACCCACCAACCAATCACAGCCAACCCCCGCACCCACCAATCGCAGCCAACCCCCCCGCACCCACCAATCGCAGCCAACCCCCCTGCACCAATCGCAGCCAACCCTCCCGCCAACCAATCACAGCCAACCCCCGCACCCACCAATCACAGCCAACCCCCGCACCCATGAATCGCAGCCAACCCCCCACACCAATCGCAGCCAACCCCCCCGCACCAATCGCAGCCAACCCTCCCGCCAACCAATCACAGCCAATCCCCACACCCACTGCACCAATCGCAGCCAACTCCCGCAACCACCAATCGCAGCCAACCCCCCTGCACCCACCAATCGCAGCCAACCCCCCGCACCAATCGCAGCCAACCCTCCCGCCAACCAATCACAGCCAACCCCCGCACCCACGAATCGCAGCCAACCCCCCACACCAATCGCAGCCAACCCCCCCGCACCAATCGCAGCCAACCCTCCCGCCAACCAATCACAGCCAATCCCCGCACCCACTGCACCAATCACAGCCAACCCCCTCACAACCAACCCCCACACCAATTGCAGCCAACCCCCACGCCCACCGCACCCTTCCCCCGCAGCCAAACCCCTTATAACCAACTCCCACAGCAATCACAGCCAACCCCCGTGCCCACCGCACCCAACCCCCGCACCAATTGCAGCCAACCCCCACACCCAACACAGCAGACCTCCAGAAGGACAGGGCACCGGGTACATGAGAAACATTTTTATTTTATCAAACATGAGGAGTAAAGAGGAGCTCCGGACTCGGCAGGTTACAAAAATTGTTCTGGCAGAAATGAGCGTACAAAGCCTCCCCTACATAGAATATATATATATAGAGGATCCGTCCCGGGTCACATTCAGGATCTGGTGCTGTACATATCCACATCTTCCGGGTGGGACTGTCCGTGGTCTGTCAGGCCTGGAGGAGCTACAAATACAGATTTCTTCACTGCTGCTGAGAGAGAGAGAGAGAGAGAGAGAGAGAGAGAGAGAGAGAGAGAGAGAAGACCACCAGTCATGTGACCGGAGTAGGGGTATTAGGGGGCACTTTAGTTTTGTCTCTGTGCCGTTCCCCCCCCCCCCCCCCATGTAGTGTCACCTGTCCCCTACATACACCCCTCCCCCCTACTGTAGTGTCCCCACATGCAGTGTCCTCTGTCCCCTTATGTAATGCCCCCTGCACCCTACACCCCCCCCCCCGTAGTGCACACCCTTGTGCCCCCCATGTCTCCAAGCACACTCGTCTTCACAACCACTTTCATAATAATAATAATAATAATAATAATAATAATAATAAATAATTGCATCAACATTTTTTTTTCCCCAATAAGTAGAAAATAAATTTGCTTCTTTGCTGTACAGAAACCTCCTTCCAGATAAGCGGAGGGTGGATTTAGATGGGGGGGGGTTGGTGAGAACATTTTATTCCATAACAATTCCCGGGAGTCACTGATTGGCGGTGGGAATCGTCCAATCACAGCTCTCCTCCTCTTCACATCTACCCAACACATAGAAGAGATCCCTTTTATTAATGACCCCCGACACGCGGATTACCTGGGGGGTCACTCGCACTGCTGCCCTCTTGTGTAGGTTCAGGAGAGGCGGGAGGTTCTGCATGCTCGGCTCTGATTGGTTCCTCTGCCGTGCTCTCCGTCTCATTGGTCGTCTCTTCTCTCGGAGGTTTCTGATCACAGAATATTAAAGATTTATTTCAAAAGGAGCCGCTGCATGAAAAAGAGTAAAACCGATCGCTATTCCCGCCATAAGACACAATGTAACTAATTCTAAACCAATCAATTCTGGGCGCTGATCACATGACTTTCTGGGCTGATCCGATTGGGTGTAACGAATCCAAAACACTGAAGCAGAGAAGATGAAGCCGTTTATTTTGCGAAACGTTATAATTAAAAAGGAACAACAATGTTTGCCGATTTCTCAGTGTGCAGGCGCCACCTAGTGGATGTCCTTCTCCTAGCAGCTGGAAATATATCATTGCCTCTGTTACTCTGTCCTCACCACCACAGGACCAATATACAGGCTTATGGTAAAAAAAAAAAAGAAAAAAATGAATAAAATAAAAACCCACCCAGGTCATGATATGCAAATAAATAAAGAACATGCCGGTAAGTATCAGTACAGCACCGGCAACTTACATCAAGTAATAGGACATCATGGGAAAGACTGTCTGCGACTGGGGGATGGCGCCCCCGCCCCTCTCTCTGCGACTGGGGGAATAGCGCCCCCCGCCCCCCTCTCTGCGACTGGGGGAATAGCGCCCCCCGCCCCCCTCTCTGCGAGTGCGGGAATAGCGCCCCCGCCCCTCTCTCTGCGACTGCGGGAATAGCGCCCCCGCCCCTCTCTCTGCGACTGCGGGAATAGCGCCCCCGCCCCTCTCTCTGCGACTGCGGGAATAGCGCCCCCGCCCCTCTCTCTGCGACTGCGGGAATAGCGCCCCCGCCCCTCTCTCTGCGACTGCGGGATGGCGCCCCCGCCCCTCTCTCTGCGACTGCGGGATGGCGCCCCCGCCCCTCTCTCTGCGACTGCGGGATGGCGCCCCCGCCCCTCTCTCTGCGACTGCGGGATGGCGCCCCCGCCCCTCTCTCTGCGACTGCGGGATGGCGCCCCCGCCCCTCTCTCTGCGACTGCGGGATGGCGCCCCCGCCCCTCTCTCTGCGACTGCGGGATGGCGCCCCCGCCCCTCTCTCTGCGACTGCGGGATGGCGCCCCCGCCCCTCTCTCTGCGACTGCGGGATGGCGCCCCCGCCCCTCTCTCTGCGACTGCGGGATTAGCGCCCCGCCCCTCTCTCTGCGACTGCGGGATGGCGCCCCCGCCCCTCTCTCTGCGACTGCGGGATGGCGCCCCCGCCCCTCTCTCTGCGACTGCGGGATGGCGCCCCCGCCCCTCTCTCTGCGACTGCGGGATGGCGCCCCCGCCCCTCTCTCTGCGACTGCGGGATGGCGCCCCCGCCCCTCTCTCTGCGACTGCGGGATTAGCGCCCCGCCCCTCTCTCTGCGACTGCGGGATGGCGCCCCGCCCCTCTCTCTGCGACTGCGGGATGGCGCCCCCGCTCTCCTCCTGGGTAATTTTACAGCACAGGGACACGTACCTCATTATTGTCTGCCGGCGTTGAGTCGCTTTCCTTCTTCTGAGGCTCCGCCTTCCATAATGAGCTCACAGAGTCATACGTCCAATGGCCGGCATTATACAACTTTTTACCTGTAACCTGAGATGGGAAAAATCCCCCCCCAAAAAAATAATCAAAACTGGGGAGATGATGGACAGCGAGGGGTCTGGTGAATGGAGAACATTGAGGAGATGATGGACAGCGAGGGGTCTGGTGATTGGATGACGGACACAATAATGATTTTACCTTTGCAAAAATGACGGCGTGTGCCGGATAGCAGACGGACGCACCCAGTGCTGTCAGACCCACCGGATACACAACTTTCTTCAGCCGGGATCCTGCACAGATCACACAACACTCACAATTATGTCTCAGCCACTTGTCACAACCTCCGACCCCAATATACATATATATACTGTGTACAAGGTGCGGTGTGCAGGTGGATTAGGCGGTTATGGTTGAAGCCATCACCTATCACCCCGCTATATCTTCCTTCAGCCTCTAGAACACTTTTAGAAGCGGCAGGAGAGGACGTCCCCCACCCCCGCCCGCCATTCCCGGGCTCACCGCTTCCACCGGTTTGCCCAAAAAAAAAGGATCCGATGTTGCGGCCGGCTGGTCACAGAGGTGGAGAGAGGCCAGATTGTCTCTAATCACCTCTATGGCCTTGGAGGACTGGAAGTAAATAAGTCAAAAAGACCCAAATCTCTCCTTTTACCTCCAACAGCAAAATAAATAAATAAAAAAAAAAAAAAAAAAAAAAAATGGATCTTTTCCTTAATTTTATTTTTTTGAAAAAAAGGAAAAGATCCATTTTATTTATATATTTTTTCTCATATACAAGAGGACCTGTCATGCTTTCTTCTATTACAAGGGATTTTTACATTCCTTATAATAGGAATAAAAGTGACACTTTTTTTTTTTTTTTAAACGCGCCCTCATATAAAAGTGGTGTTCAAACCACACATGTGAGGTATCGCCGCGATCGGCAGAGCGAGAGCGATAATTCTAGCACTAGACCTCCTCTAACTGAAAACGTGCAACCTGTAGAATTTTTTTAAACGTCACCTATGGAGATTTTTAAAGGGTAAAAGTTTTGTCGCCATTCCACGAGCGGGGGCGCAATTTTGAAGCGTGACGTGTTGGGTATCAATTTACTCGGCGTAACATTATCTTTCACAATATAAAAAAGAATTGGGCTGACTTTACTGTTGTCTTATTTTTTTATTAAATAAATTATTTTTCCCCAAAAAAGTGCGCTTGTAAGACCGCTGCGCAAACACAGTGTGACAGACAGTATTGCAACGACCGCCATTTTATTCTCTAGGGTGTTAGAATAAAAAAAAAATATATATAATGTTTAGGGGGTTCTAAATAAAAGGAAGGAGATGGGCGGGCAGTGAAAACAGGCAGGGGAAGCTCCATTAGCATTGCTGATTGTCATACCAAACGGCCACCACAAGAGGGCGCCAGATTCCAGAAGGAATCATAGGACCGCAGAAGGCCTCAATTACCGGCCACTGGCGGAACGGCAGTGACGCGATGACCAGGGGGGGGGGGTCCATGGAGACAGGATACCCCCAGCTGTGCTGCCCCAGGAGCCAGGTCACTAATTCTAGTCGTAAATGCGACCTGGCGCCCGGGTTTTGTTGAGCCCTGGCATACACATATGTAAACCGGTCTTTCGCAGCGCACATGTGAGGTATCACCGCGGTTGTTAGAGTGAGAGCGATAATTCTATCTCTAGATCTTCTCTGTAACCTGTAAAACATAATTACAATGTCCCCTATGGAGATCTCTAAGTACCGCAGTCTGTCACCATTCTACCAGCGGGCGCTATTATAAAGCGCGACATGTTGGGTATCTATTTACTCGGCGCAACATCATCTTTCTTATTTTACAAAAAAAAAAAATTGTGGTATATATTGTTTTTTTTTTTTATTATTCTCTAAAAAGTTTATTATTTCCAAACAAAAATGTAAAAAAAAAAATTGCAACAATCCTCATTTTATTTCCTAGAGTCTCTGCAAAAAAAACAAAAAAAATAGAAAAAAAATAAAGAAATTTAGGGGTTGTAAGTAAATTTCTAGCAAAGAAAATACCGACTTTAACTTATAAATACATTTTCCTGAAGGTTCTTTTTGTTTACTATAACACTGAACCTTAACCCCCCCCCCAAAACTTTATTGCTATTACAAGGGATGAACAACACCCTTTGTGATAACACGGACAGCGACAGGTCCTCTTTATGGGGGTCCATCAGATCTCTCCTCTGGGCTCCAATGTGACCGATCAGACACAGATCACTCTCCCACCTGAGGAAGCCTCTAAATGTACGGGTGGCAGGAAGTGGATAACTTTCCCACCTGAGGAAGCCTGTAAATGTTTGGCGGGCAGGAAGTGGATAACCGCATAAAACAAAGTAGGGAACGCTCACCTCTTCGGGACAGAATCAGGCCGGCCAATCCGCTGATGGTAATGATGCCGACCCGCGGCAGGAACTCGGGGGGCGGGTTCTTCAGGTAGACATAACTGTCTGTATAACAAAACACAATAAATATCCGGCAAATCTTCAGAAAGTGTCACCCCTCCCCCTCCCTCACCTTGTGTGAGCCGAATCGTTTCCACAACTCCATTCCTCACCGCGTCACCGGCGTTCTGAGAGGAGAATTCACAGCAAATAATACAATCCATCATTTCCCGACCAATCATCTCATCTCAACTGTTTTCTAGAAATGACTGGAACTCCGCCCTCAACCTTCCTGAAAAGCAGAGACCCCGGAGAATAGAACGGCGGCAACTGCAATTCTTTTCTGCACTTCATCCAGGAAGTGTCCTCAATCCCCCACCCCCCGGGACAGGAAGTGTCCTCACCCCCCACCCCCCTGGGACAGGAAGTGTCCCCCCCCCCGGGACAGGAAGTGTCCTCATACCCCCCCACCCCCCGGGACAGGAAGTGTCCTCATACCCCCCCACCCCCCGGGACAGGAAGTATCCTCATACCCCCCGGGACAGGAAGTGTCCTCATACCCCCTGGGACAGGAAGTGTCCTCATACCCCCCCACCCCCCGGGACAGGAAGTGTCCTCATACCCCCCGGGACAGGAAGTGTCCTCATACCCCCCGGGACAGGAAGTGTCCTCATACCCCCCGGGACAGGAAGTGTCCTCATACCCCCCCGGGACAGGAAGTGTCCTCATACCCCCCCACCCCCGGGACAGGAAGTGTCCTCATACCCCCCGGGACAGGAAGTGTCCTCATACCCCCCCACCCCCGGGACAGGAAGTGTCCTCATACCCCCCGGGACAGGAAGTGTCCTCATACCCCCCCACCCCCCGGGACAGGAAGTGTCCTCATACCCCCCCGGACAGGAAGTGTCCTCATACCCCCCCACCCCCCGGGACAGGAAGTATCCTCATACCCCCCCGGGACAGGAAGTGTCCTCACCCCCCCCCCACCCCCCAGGACAGGAAGTGTCCTCATCCCCCCCCACCCCCCGGGACAAGAAGTGTCCTCACTCCCCCCCCCCCCAAGACAGGAAGTGTCCTCATCCCCCCCACCCCCCGGGACAAGAAGTGTCCTCACCCCCCCCCCCCCCCGCAAGACAGGAAGTGTGTTACAGTAAAAGGCCTCATGGCAGTGCCAGGCCAATGGTGGAAGGATACAAACTTATTTTTTTATATTGAAATTATATGGAGGTGGCTTAAAAACAACCAACGCGTTTCGGCGGATCTCCTCGTCCTCCATCAGGGGCAGAATATTAGGAGGGGATGTGGAGGAGTCTCTTACCTTACCCCATATCACAAGGGGGGACAATGTGGAGCGCACCGCAGAGAAGGAGCGCTGCACCCGGCCCGGATCTTCTTCAATGAATCTGGACTCCCGAGGAGGAGCGGAATACACCGACAACTACAAGAGAGCCGAGAAATATACATCACATCTGTGTTACAATGTACAGTCTGATCACTGGGGGAGGGGAGACTGAGGAAATGACTCCTCCCCTTCTACAAAGTTACAATGTACAGTCTGATCACTGGGGGAGGGGAGACTGAGGAAATGACTCCTCCCCCTTCTACAAAGTTACAATGTACAGTCTGATCACTGGGGGAGGGGGGGGACTGAGGAAATGACTCCTCCTCCTTCTACAAAGTTACAATGTACAGTCTCATCACTGGGGGAGGGGGGGACTGAGGAAATGACTCCTCCCCCCTCTACAAAGTTACAATGTACAGTCTCATCACTGGGGGAGGAGAGACTGAGGAAATGACTCCTCCTCCTTCTACAAAGTTACAATGTACAGTCTGATCACTGGGGGAGCGGGGGACTGAGGAAATGACTCCTCCCCCTCTACAAAGTTACAATGTACAGTCTCATCACTGGGGGAGGAGACTGAGGAAATGACTCCTCCTCCTTCTACAAAGTTACAATGTACAGTCTCATCACTGGGGGAGGAGAGACTGAGGAAATGACTCCTCCCCCTCTACAAAGTTACAATGTACAGTCTCATCACTGGGGGAGGGGAGACTGAGGAAATAACTCCTCCCCCTTCTACAAAGTTACAATGTACAGTCTGATCACTGGGGGAGGGGAGACTGAGGAAATGACTCCTCCCCCTTCTACAAAGTTACAATGTACAGTCTGATCCCCGGGGGAGGGGAGACTGAGGAAATGACTCCTCCCCCTTCTACAAAGTTACAATGTACAGTCTGATCCCCGGGGGAGGGGGGACTGAGGAAATGACTCCTCCCCCTTCTACAAAGTTACAATGTACAGTCTGATCACTGGGGGAGGAGACAGAGGAAATGACTCCTCCTCCTTCTACAAAGTTACAACGTACAGTCTGATCACCGGGGGAGGAGAGACTGAGGAAATGACTCCTCCCCCTCTACAAAGTTACAATGTACAGTCTGATCACTGGGGGAGGGGAGACTGAGGAAATGACTCCTCCCCCTTCTACAAAGTTACAATGTACAGTCTGATCACTGGGGGAGGGGAGACTGAGGAAATGACTCCTCCCCCTTCTACAAAGTTACAATGTACAGTCTGATCACTGGGGGAGGAGAGACTGAGGAAATGACTCCTCCCCCTTCTACAAAGTTACAACGTACAGTGTGATCCCCGGGGGATGGGGGGTAAAGATCTCACCTGGTGAGGACTCAGGGGGTGTCCCTTGGGGTCCCGGTCGGACACGGCGTACAGCCCGTAGGAGGAGAGGACCAGGCCAGCCGGCAACGCCGCCAACTTCAGGATCTGCAGAGGAGACAACATGGAGAGTGAGAATAGAGGGGGAGGGGGATGAAGGTGGGGGAGGGGCTGTGTAAATAGGGAACCAATCACAGGACAGATCTCCTTCATCCAGCTCCTCCCCCTCCCATCCCCCACCCCTATTCCCAGCTGTAGAAATGACAGGAGGCGGAGTCAGGGGATGGGGGATCCAATCAGATTTGCTCAGTAAGAGATGAGATTCTCCACCATTCATCTGTGTGACCTTCCCCCGCACCTGTGTGCAAAACTACCGGAGGAAGCTGACAGGAAAGATCCTCCCCCTCCCCCCTCTTCATGACTTCTCTTCTAATGACAGAGCAAAGCCCCTCCCCCAACAGAGCGCCCCTCCCCCTGGGACTCCCAGCCCCTCCCCCAACACAGCACCCCTCCCCCTGGGACTCCCAGCCCCTCCCCCTGGGACTCCCAGCCCCCCCAACAGAGCGCCCCTCCCCCTGGGACTCCCGGCCCCTCCCCCAACAGAGCGCCCCTCCCCCTGGGACTCCCAGCCCCCCCAACAGAGCAGCCCTCCCCCTAGGTCTCCCAGCCCCTCCCCCAACACAGCGCCCCTCCCCCTGGGACTCCCAGCCCCCCCAACAGAGCACCCCTCCCCCTAGGTCTCCCAGCCCCTCCCCCAACACAGCGCCCCTCCCCCTGGGACTCCCGGCCCCTCCCCCAACATAGCGACCCTCCCCGGGATCACCCTAAAATTGGTGCCCCGCCCACCAGGGAATTTCTTCCCCCCCCCCCTCGTGTCCGGCAGGACAGTTGAGATCTCACACCCCGGGGACACTGTGGGGTGTGGTTGGGGGGGGGGGGGCGCCTCGGTCTTCTCTCACCTTGGCCACCATGACAGATCCGCCCTCCGACCACTTCCGGTCATGTGATCACAACTTTAATCCAATCGCGCTGCGGGGGGCGGAGTTCAGCGGAGAGTTTCTTTCCTGACATTGGACGAAATTCGGGGGCGTGTCTTCCACCTTCAGAATGGACAGAGATTGGTGAGGCCCGCCCACTGCGCTGTGCACGTGACTGCGAACAGCATGGTGGGAAGTGAGCCGTCACCATGGTAACCGGCAGTGTGTACAGTGATGAGTAACCAGAATTTATTTTCTCTCCATCGCACTGTTTGTGTCATTAGCCCCTCCCCCCATATAAGTCATAGAACATCAGTGTGATGTCATATAGGGGGCGGTGACGCTTTCAGTGAATGGATATATTGTATCTTCCCAGATCTTTGGAGATGATTGGTTGTTTTTTGCGGGGTGCAGCGTACTCTTGTGTCCCCCAATAACCCCATTTCCTATAACCGCAGTCTACGGGGGGAGGGGCACCATCCACGGCATCAGAACTACATCTGACTCCCGGAGTCCTCTTTTATAAGAGCGGGGTGACACTTTATATTTGTAACATTTCTAGATATTTCATATAAAATGTTATCTCTGTTTTATCAGTTTATTGTCAGATCGCATCTGATTGGATGGAGCCGCCTGACCTAACCCGGCTGTTCTGGATGAGGGAAGGAGGTTCTCCAAGATCTTACAATACACGGCCCCGTCCATTGGCCCCTCAATGCAGTAGGTCAGCCTGGACCTTTATCAGAGAAACAGCCCCAAATCATCATCTTCCCCCCTCCGTGTGTGACTGTAGGGATGGTGTTCATGTTCCCCCCGCCGTGTGTGACTGTAGGGATGGTGTTCATGTTCTCACCTCCATGTGTGACTGTAGGGATGGTGTTCATGTTCCCACCTCCGTGTGTGACTGTAGGGATGGTGTTCATGTTCTCACCTCCATGTGTGACTGTAGGGATGGTGTTCATGTTCCCACCTCCGTGTGACTGTAGGGATGGTGTTCATGTTCCCACCTCCGTGTGTGACTGTAGGGATGGTGTTCATGTTCCCCCCTCCGTGTGTGACTGTAGGGATGGTGTTCGTGTTCTCACCTCCATGTGTGACTGTAGGGATGGTGTTCATGTTCTCATCTCCGTGTGTGACTGTAGGGATGGTGTTCATGTCCCCACCTCCGTGTGTGACTGTAGGGATGGTGTTCATGTTCCCACCTCCGTGTGTGACTGTAGGGATGGTGTTCATGTTCCCACCTCCGTGTGTGACTGTAGGGATGGTGTTCATGTTCCCACCTCCGTGTGTGACTGTAGGGATGGTGTTCATGTTCCCACCTCCGTGTGTGACTGTAGGGATGGTGTTCATGTTCCCACCTCCGTGTGTGACTGTAGGGATGGTGTTCATGTCCCCACCTCCGTGTGTGACTGTAGGGATGGTGTTCATGTTCCCACCTCCGTGTGTGACTGTAGGGATGGTGTTCATGTTCCACCTCCGTGTGTGACTGTAGGGATGGTGTTCATGTTCCCACCTCCGTGTGTGACTGTAGGGATGGTGTTCATGTTCCCACCTCCGTGTGTGACTGTAGAGATGGTGTTCATGTTCCCCCCTCCATGTGTGACTGTAGGGATGGTATTCATGTTCCCACCTCCGTGTGTGACTGTAGGGATGGTGTTCATGTTCCCCCCTCCATGTGTGACTGTAGGGATGGTATTCATGTTCCCACCTCCGTGTGTGACTGTAGGGATGGTGTTCATGTTCCCACCTCCGTGTGTGACTGTAGGGATGGTGTTCTTAGGGTCATAGTCACCATTTTCCTTCCTCCAAACACGGCGAGTCGAGTTGATGCCAAATAGCTGAATTTTGGTCTCATCCGACCACAGAACTTTCTCCCCCAATCCTTCTCTGAATCATTTAGATGTTCATTGGGAGACTTCAGACAGTCTCTACATGTGTCTTCCTGAGGAAGAGGACCTGTACATGTGTCTTCCTCAGGAGGGGGATCTGTCCATGTGTCTTCCTCAGGAGGGGGATCTGTCCATGTGTCTTCCTGAGGAGGGGGACCTGTACATGTGTCTTCCTGAGGAGGGCGACCTGTACATGTGTCTTCCTGAGGAGGGCGACCTGTACATGTGTCTTCCTGAGGAGGAGGACCTGTACATGTGTCTTCCTGAGGAGGGGGACCTGTACATGTGTCTTTCTGAGGAGGGGGACCTGTACATGTGTCTTCCTGAGGAGGGGGACCTGTCCATGTGTCTTCCTGAGGAGGGGGACCTGTCCATGTGTCTTCCTGAGGAGGGGGACCTGTCCATGTGTCTTCCTGAGGAGGGGGACCTGTACATGTGTCTTCCTGAGGAGGGGGACCTGTCCATGTGTCTTCCTGAGGAGGGGGGACCTGTACCTGTGTCTTCTTGAGGAGGAGGACCTGTACATGTGTCTTCCTGAGGAGGGGGACCTGTACACGTGTCCTCCTGAGGAGGGGGACCTGTACATGTGTCTTCCTGAGGAGGGGGACCTGTACATGTGTCTTCCTGAGGAGGGGGGCCTGTACATGTGTCTTCCTGAGGAGGGGGACCTGTCCATGTGTCTTCCTGAGGAGGGGGACCTGTCCATGTGTCTTCCTGAGGAGGGGGACCTGTCCATGTGTCTTCCTGAGGAGGGGGACCTGTACATGTGTCTTCCTGAGGAGGGGGACCTGTCCATGTGTCTTCCTGAGGAGGGGGACCTGTCCATGTGTCTTCCTGAGGAGGGGGACCTGTCCATGTGTCTTCCTGAGGAGGGGGACCTGTACATGTGTCTTCCTGAGGAGGGGGGCCTGTACATGTGTCTTCCTGAGGAGGGGGACCTGTACATGTGTCTTCTTGAGGAGGGGGACCTGTACATGTGTCTTCTTGAGGAGGGGGACCTGTACATGTGTCTTCCTGAGGAGGGGGACCTGTACATGTGTCTTCTTGAGGAGGGGGACCTGTACATGTGTCTTCCTGAGGAGGGGGACCTGTACATGTGTCTTCCTGAGGAGGGGGACCTGTACACGTGTCCTCCTGAGGAGGGGGACCTGTACATGTGTCTTCCTGAGGAGGGGGACCTGTACATGTGTCTTCCTGAGGAGGGGGGCCTGTACATGTGTCTTCCTGAGGAGGGGGACCTGTACATGTGTCTTCCTGAGGAGGAGGACCTGTACATGTGTCTTCCTGAGGAGGGGGACCTGTACACGTGTCCTCCTGAGGAGGGGGACCTGTACATGTGTCTTCCTGAGGAGGGGGACCTGTACATGTGTCTTCCTGAGGAGGGGGGCCTGTACATGTGTCTTCCTGAGGAGAGGGACCTGTCCATGTGTCTTCCTGAGGAGGGGGGCCTGTACATGTGTCTTCCTGAGGATGAGGACCTGTACATGTGTCTTCCTGAGGAGAGGGACCTGTCCATGTGTCTTCCTGAGGAGGGGGACCTGTACATGTGTCTTCCTGAGGAGGGGGGCCTGTACATGTGTCTTCCTGAGGAGGGGGACCTGTACATGTGTCTTCCTGAGGAGGAGGACCTGTACATGTGTCTTCCTGAGGAGGGGGACCTGTACACGTGTCCTCCTGAGGAGGGGGACCTGTACATGTGTCTTCCTGAGGAGGGGGACCTGTACATGTGTCTTCCTGAGGAGGGGGGCCTGTACATGTGTCTTCCTGAGGAGAGGGACCTGTCCATGTGTCTTCCTGAGGAGGGGGGCCTGTACATGTGTCTTCCTGAGGAGGGGGACCTGTACATGTGTCTTCCTGAGGAGAGGGACCTGTCCATGTGTCTTCCTGAGGAGGGGGACCTGTACATGTGTCTTCCTGAGGAGGGGGACCTGTACATGTGTCTTCCTGAGGAGGAGGACCTTGTGGGGGCTGCAGGATTTCAGTCCATGGTGGTGTATTGTGTCTCCAATGGGTTGTTTGGTGACTGTGGTCCCAACTGCCTTGAGATCCTTCACAAGCTCCTCCCTGTGTAGTTCTGGGCGGATCCCTCACTTTTCTCATGACCATCCTCACCCCATGAGGAGAAATCTTCCATGGAGCTCCAGACTGAGGACAATTGATGGTTATTTTGTATTTCTTCCATTTGTGAATAATCTCTCCAGCAGTCGTCTCCTCTCACCAAGCTTCTTGCTGATGGTCTTGTAGCCCATTCCAGCCTTGTGCAGGTCTCCAATCTTCTCCCCGACATCCTCTGACAGATCTTTGCTCTTCCCCATGATGGTGAGGATTGGAGGGAAGGGATTCTGTGGACGGGCGTCTTCTATACACATAACGAGTTGTCGTTAGGAGAACCTTCTTACATTGACAGGACTGATCTGTGTACCACATGAGCACCTACTGGAGCCAGTCTGTGGGGGGAGGGTTATTGTTGGTTGGGGATCAAATACTTATTTTACTCCATTAACTCCATTTGTATTGTGTGATTTTCTGGATTTTGGTTGATCTTTTGTCTCCATCATATAAAATACACCTCTGATAAGAATGATAGACCTTCATTTCTATGTAAGGGGGCAAAACTTACACCATCTGCAGGGGAGCCAATCAGCATTTCCCCCACTATATATATATATATATATATATTATATACTGTATATGTGACTCTCTGTGTATATATTATATATACTGTAAATGGTGAAAGGAAAAGGAACGTTGACTGACAGAAGGAGAAGTTGTGGGGGAAGGGATGGCGGTTGGAATAACAGAAGCACACCGATGTGGTAATTTCCTTCAAAATTTTATTACTCAGATTATTTTACAAAAAGCACATCGGGGAGTCACCAAGATCCCCCCCAGATCCTCAGACAGATGGGGGGGTCATTGTCCCTTTATTAATGCATCCCATAAAGTGACATGCTCCCCCCTTCATACTATTGGAAAAGTCCTGTCATGGTTTCAGCTATATACATCCCCCTGCTGGCCCCTCCCACCAGCCGTGATCTGCCTGCATTGCACAGAGACCCAGGGATGACATTACAGGTTATAAGATGAGGTATGTAGAAGCCCAAAGAACCGGTGATGACATCACAGTGTATAAGATAAGGTATGTAGAAGCCCAAAGAACCGGTAATGACATCACAGTGTATAAGATAAGGTATGTAGAAGCCCAAAGAACCGGTAATGACATCACAGTGTATAAGATAAGGTATGTAGAAGCCCAGAGACTCAGTGATGACATCACAGTGTATAAGAGGGCAGCACAGTGGTGTAGTGGTTAGCACTCTCACCTAGCAGTAAAAAGGTCGCTGGTTCGAATCCCAACCACGACACTACCTGCCTGGAGTTTCCATGTTCTCCCTGTGCCTGCGTGGGTTTCCTCCGGGTACTCCGGGTTCCTCCCACACTACAAAGACATGCTGGTATGTTAATTGGCTTCTGTCCAAAATTGCCCCCTAGTATATGAATGGGGACCTTGGATTGTGGCTCCTTGAGGGTAGGGACTGATGTGAGTGTGCAATGTACAGGGATAGGGACAATTGTAGACACTTACCCCAGTTGAACTGGATGGACTGGTGTCTTTATTCAACCTTACTAACTATGAAGATAAGATATGTAGAAGCCCAGAGAACTGGTGATGACATAAGAGACCCGGTGATGACATCGCCGGGTATAAGATGAGGTATGTAATGAAAACAGAGGGGGACAAAGTATAAGCAGATTGCATTATCATGTTGATGGGGAGGGGGACAAAGTATAAGCAGATTGCATTATCATGTTGATGGGGAGGGGGACAAAGTATAAGCAGATTGCATTATCACGTTGATGGGGAGGGGGACAAAGTATAAGCAGATTACATTATCATATTGATGGGGAGGGGGACAAAGTATAAGCAGATTGCATTATCATGTTGATGGGGAGGGGGACAAAGTATAAGCAGATTGCATTATCACGTTGATGGGGAGGGGGACAAAGTATAAGCAGATTGCATTATCACGTTGATGAGGAGGGGGACAAAGTATAAGCAGATTGCATTATCATATTGATAGGGAGGGGGACAAAGTATAAGCAGATTGCATTATCACGTTGATGGGGAGGGGGACAAAGTATAAGCAGATTGCATTATCATATTGATGGGGAGGGGGACAAAGTATAAGCAGATTACATTATCATATTGATGGGGAGGGGGACAAAGTATAAGCAGATTGCATTATCACGTTGATGGGGAGGGGGACAAAGTATAAGCAGATTGCATTATCACGTTGATGGGGAGGGGGACAAAGTATAAGCAGATTGCATTATCACGTTGATGGGGAGGGGGACAAAGTATAAGCAGATTGCATTATCACGTTGATGGGGAGGGGGACAAAGTATAAGCAGATTGCATTATCACGTTGATGGGGAGGGGGACAAAGTATAAGCAGATTGCATTATCACGTTGATGAGGAGGGGGACAAAGTATAAGCAGATTGCATTATCATATTGATAGGGAGGGGGACAAAGTATAAGCAGATTGCATTATCACGTTGATGGGGAGGGGGACAAAGTATAAGCAGATTGCATTATCATATTGATGGGGAGGGGGACAAAGTATAAGCAGATTGCATTATCATATTGATAGGGAGGGGGACAAAGTATAAGCAGATTACATTATCATATTGATGGGGAGGGGGACAAAGTATAAGCAGATTGCATTATCATATTGATGGGGAGGGGGACAAAGTATAAGCAGATTGCATTATCACGTTGATGAGGAGGGGGACAAAGTATAAGCAGATTGCATTATCATATTGATGGGGAGGGGGACAAAGTATAAGCAGATTACATTATCACGTTGATGGGGAGGGGGACAAAGTATAAGCAGATTGCATTATCATGTTGATGGGGAGGGGGACAAAGTATAAGCAGATTGCATTATCATGTTGATGGGGAGGGGGACAAAGTATAAGCAGATCGCATTATCACGTTGATGGGGAGGGGGACAAAGTATAAGCAGATTACAGCTTGAATTAATAATAGTTCTTGACAGACACACATTATAAACATCATTATACCGCAGAGGATAAGGAAATGGTCATTCAGTAGATGATGTTTTCTGTGGTTGAGCGGCGCCCCCTAGTGTCCAGGTCTTTATGTCCTCATCTATAAGTATGTGCAGCTGCTTGAGGAGGTGCCGGGGTCATCCTATGGGGAAAGGTTTTTGAATCACCCCCTTAGTTCTGACCTCCAGTCATGCCAGCGGAGCCTGCGTGTTCCCTATGTCTTGCCGTGTGGTGAGCTGCTACTTGTTTAGGGGCGGATCTTCTTGGACAAAGTGCTGGACGATCTCTTCTTGTTGTCCTGGCTTGAGATGTGGAGGACGGGGGTAATAAACTCAGAGCTGCCCCCGCTGGTGGCACTGCACAGGTACTGCAGTATGGCCTCCCTGGCCCTGGCCTGGTCCATGTTCTGCTCCTGGGACACCATCAGACTCATCTGGTTGAGGTTGACCATCAGGACGTACGGCCAGCCGGGGTTGGAGGACCCGTTGGTCCCCAGCGTCTCCTCGTAGCATTGCTTGTAGAGCTCCTGCATCTTCTTCTCCAGGAAGCCATTGAGGTCGGAGTTGGAGAAGGAAGCAGACGGTAAGGCCTGGTTGCCATGGTTGTCCTCACTGCATTGAGCACTTCCTTCTGGAGGTCCTCCCAGGAGGTGGGTGGGAGGACTGCTGCTGTCAATGTCCACGGAGAGCAGCACTGGGCCATCCTCACACTCCAGGACACAGCCGGAGTCCTTCTTCTTCAGCATGTGGTCTCCTCCGATGTGGAGGTCCGGGTAATTCTTGTAGAGGCTGGCGTAGTTGCTGGACCACGAGGTGTACAAGTCTGGACTACCGCTAGAGGTCAGCACCTCTCCGCCACAGACTCCACCCCCAAGGGGTGTCACCTTGCAGGAACGGCGTTCCTCTGCGCGGTGAACGTTGCTGTGGGGGCGATTCGGGCAAGTCTTCTGGTGTGCTTCATTGGGCCCAGAGCTGCCGTCCATCACCTTCTCATACAGGAGGGTGCTGAGGAAGGCCTCCGACAACATCCTGATGGCGTAGAGTTCTTTCACCTGAAGAAGAAGAATTCATCAATCTACAGAGATAGAGAGTCCACCATACACCACACCAGGCACACTAAACAAGCAGAGGGCTGAAGATCAGGGAATATTCAGTAGGGATCAGCTGAATACATTCCAGGTACATAGACAAGGGGTGTGGAGTCTTAGCCTTGTTCACACTTGCTTCAGAATGCGGCATTGGGCGCTTTTTATAAAGCACTCTGAATTCCGATCAAAGCTCCTCCCACTGAATAAAATGGTCACACATTGTGTTCGCTTCGCTTAAAAAATTATTGCCCATGTCACTTTCTTGAGGCTTCAAAGCGTCTCCAACGCCTCCATAGAAGTCTATGAGAATGCTCACTCACAACACCTGAAGCTTTTGAGAGGCTTTTATTCATCGTTAGCTCAGCTTTGTTTTGGAGGTATTGCAGGTATGAGATATCCCAGGATGCACCGGGAAACCAACAAGTGAAGTGGAAAGACATCATCGGCAGTCACTTCCGATTCATGTGTATATAGTCTGGGGGTGTCTGGTGCAGATGTCCCGTCTGGTGTGCAGCAAGGAGCAGCAGGAAGGAGAGCGGGGTCCGGACTGGAGCCAAGCAAGTAGGGGGCAACACACAGTGTGGGCAACATGAGAAGACTACAGCCGAAGGTGAGTGGAGACTGGAGAGAAGAGACTGAGGATCAGCAGAGCTGGGGGACCGGAGCAAAGAAACTAGCAGATGTCACATGTGGTGTGCAATATAGCGGGAGGTGAGCGGGGACCAGAGAGAGGGAGAGGAGGATCAGCAGAGCTGGGGATTACTTCTGAGCGGGGGATCAGTGAAGCTGGGGGTACTACTGAGCTGGGGATCAGCAGAGCTGGGGGTACTACTGAGCTGGGGATCAGCAGAGCTGGGGGTACTACTGAGCTGGGGATCAGCAGAGCTGGAGGTACTACTGAGCTGGGGATCAGCAGAGCTGGGGGTTACTACTGAGCTGGGGATCAGCAGAGCTGAGGGTTACTAGTGAGTATGGAATCTAGAGGATACGATGTGGAATTAGGGTTAGCATTTGGGTTAGTGTTATAATTAGTGTTGGGGTTATTGGGGTTTGGCTGACATTTGATGTGTGGATGCTCCTGCAGGCGCCACCGGACTCCACAGAGTTCTATAAAGACTAATCACTTCTGTCTCCGCCCACTCCTAATATGACTCCGCCCACTCCTAATAGGACTCTGCCCACTCCTGATGTGACTCCGCCCATTCCCAATAATGAGATAAATCTGATCTCTAGAAGCTGAAAGTGAGAGATCCGCTTCCTCGGCCCGTCTGGAATCCGTCCCGGGATCTCTTTCATTAGAACAGCTTGTAGTTTATTACAGTAATCCTTCAGTGTCATTGTTTTCCTGAGCATTCTGGGACATGCTGGGCCTTGTAGTGCTCCAGCAGTTGCTCCGGCTCTCCTGTCACTTCCTCATGGCCTCACTTTCCTGTTACAATCTCTTTTTATCGGAATACTTTCCTGGCAGTCACATGACAGACAGGAAGATGACTATTGGCTGGTGGGATATAATGGCAGTGTCAGGATACAGGCCGAGGTCAGCAACAGGCAGCCAGTGAGGTACAGGAACATAGGGCAGAGGTGGTGTCAGGATACAGGCCGAGGTCAGCAACAGGTGGGCAGTGAGGTACAGGAACACACACCTCCCAACCTTTTGAGATGGGAATGAGGGACACCTATCAGCAAAAGTATGCAGACATAAGACACACCCCTTGTCACACCTCCTTAAAGGAGAATTATACAAAAATACAAGATTGGTTAAACCCACAAGTGATTTTTTTTACCACTTATATTCCTTTATATTGGGTTTTGGAATTTAAAAATGCAGCAATTTAGAAATCAGATGAAGCTTTAGAGCTGGAAAATACTTTTTGATAGATAAAAAGTGCATTTTATATACAACTATAAAGATCAGAGCAACATGAGGGACAAACGAGAAGGAAAGAGGGACATTCCTTCAAATCAGGGACAGTTGGGATCTATGCAGGAACATAGGGCAGAGGCAGTGTCAGGATACAGGCTGAGGTCAGCAACAGGTGGGCAGTGACGTACAGGAACATAAGGCTTATGCAGTGTTTGGATAAAGGCCGAGGTCAGCAACAGGCAGGCAGTGACGTACAGGAACATAGGGCAGAGGCAGTGTTAGGATAAAGGCAAGGCCGAGGTCAGCAACAGGCAGGCAGTGACGTACAGGAACATAGGGCAGAGGCAGTGTTAGGATAAAGGCAAGGCCGAGGTCAGCAACAGGTGGGCAGTGACGTACAGGAACATAGGGCAGAGGCAGTGTTAGGATAAAGGCAGAGGTCAGCAACAGGCGGGCATTGACGTACAATAACATAGGGCAGAGGCAGTGTCAGGATACAGGCTGAGGTCAGCAACAGGCGGGCAGTGACGTGCAGGAACGTAGGGCAGAAGCAGTGTCAGGATAAAGGCTGAGGTCAGCAACAGGCGGGCAGTGACGTGCAGGAACGTAGGGCAGAGGCAGTGTCAGGATAAAGGCTGAGGTCAGCAACAGGCGGGCATTGACATACAATAACATAGGGCAGAGGCAGTGTCAGGATACAGGCTGAGGTCAGCAACAGGCGGGCAGTGACGTGCAGGAACGTAGGGCAGAGGCAGTGTCAGGATAAAGGCTGAGGTCAGCAACAGGCGGGCAGTGACGTGCAGGAACGTAGGACAGAGGCAGTGTCAGGATACAGGCTGAGGTCAGCAACAGGCAGGCAGTGATGTATAGGAATTTAGGGCAGAGGCAGTGTTAGGATAAAGGCCGAGGTCAGCAACAGGCAGGCAGTGACGTACAGGAACATAGGGCAGAGGCAGTGTTAGGATAAGAGCCGAGGTCAGCAACAGGCAGACAGTGACATACAGGAACATAGGGCAGAGGCAGTGTCGGGATACAGGCTGAGGTCAGTTAGGTAGCGGAGTCCAAAACACAAGCTGGGGTCAGCAACAGGCAGACAAGGATCCAGAAGCCGGTCAGAGGCAAGGCGGGTCATACATTGGAAGGCAGGAGTATCAGGTTGGGTCGTATAGACCATTTGTGGTGTACATGATTGTCTGCGCACACACTGATGAACATGCACACGCTCATACGTGTCTCATACGTGTCTCATACGTGTCTCATACGTGTCTCATACGTGTCTCATACGTGTCTCATACCGACTGCAATGTCATTTATTACAAAAAAAACATCAAATCCTACAGAAACCAGGAGTGGTGGAACCTTCCAACAACAATCCTCCCCTCCCCCCACCATACACACACAGAGCTCCTGCACTGGGTGTTGCAGTCTACCAGCACCAGCTGGGGGCAGGAGCGAGTCCACCATCACCTTCCCCAGACCACAGAAGTCTAGAAGGTCCTATTCTCCATGAGAAGGATTCTTACCACCAGCCGCCCTTCATATCGGAGGAGAATGTTGATGGTAGCGGGTCGGGACCTCCATGGGGTGCTGCCCGGGACTTCCCTCTGACGGCTCGTCGGGGTTCTTCCTCTTTTCATCTTTGAGCCGTGATAAGAAAAGAGAAGTATTGAGGCAATTTCCTCTTTCACAGAATGAAGGAAAAGTGTAAAATGGAACTTCACACAACCGGCAACTTCCCAAACATGCGAGTCCACCGCGCCGCGAGGAGGACCCCGAGATAACGACCCCACCCATAGGAGTGCCGCGCCGCGAGGAGGACCCCGAGATAACGACCCCACCCATAGGAGTGCCGCGCCGCGAGGAGGACCCCGAGATAACGAGGCCAGAACAACGACCCCACCCATAGGAGTGCCGCGCCGCGAGGAGGACCCCGACATAACCACCCCACCCATAGGAGTGCCGCGCCGCGAGGAGGACCCCGACATAACCACCCCACCCATAGGAGTGCCGCGCCGCGAGGAGGACCCCGACATAACGACCCCACCCATAGGAGTGCCGCGCCGCGAGGAGGACCCCGACATAACCACCCCACCCATAGGAGTGCCGCGCCGCGAGGAGGACCCCGACATAACCACCCCACCCATAGGAGTGCCGCGCCGCGAGGAGGACCCCGACATAACCACCCCACCCATAGGAGTGCCGCGCCGCGAGGAGGACCCCGACATAACCACCCCACCCATAGGAGTGCTGCACCGCATAATCCATCCCCCACCCATAGGAGTGCTGCACCGCATAATCCATCCCCCACCCATAGGAGTGCTGCACCGCATAATCCATCACCCACCCATAGGAGTGCTGCACCGCATAATCCACCACCCACCCATAGGAGTGCTGCGCCGCATAATCCCTCACCCACCCATAGGAGTGCTGCGCCGCATAATCCCTCACCCACCCATAGGAGTGCTGCGCCGCATAATCCATCACCCACCCATAGGAGTGCTGCGCCGCATAATCCATCACCCACCCATAGGAGTGCTGCGCCGCATAATCCATCACCCACCCATAGGAGTGCTGCGCCGCATAATCCATCACCCACCCATAGGAGTGCTGTGCCACATAATCCACCACCCACCCATAGGAGTGCTGCGCCGCATAATCCATCACCCCCCATAGGAGTGCTGCGCCACATAATCCACCACCCACCCATAGGAGTGCTGCGCCGCATAATCCATCACCCCCCATAGGAGTGCTGCGCCGCATAATCCATCACCCCCCATAGGAGTGCTGCGCCGCATAATCCATCACCCCCCCATAGGAGTGCTGCGCCGCATAATCCATCACCCACCCATAGGAGTGCTGCGCCACATAATCCACCACCCACCCATAGGAGTGCTGCGCCGCATAATCCATCACCCCCCATAGGAGTGCTGCGCCGCATAATCCATCACCCACCCATAGGAGTGCTGTGCCACATAATCCACCACCCACCCATAGGAGTGCTGCGCCGCATAATCCATCACCCCCCCATAGGAGTGCTGCGCCGCATAATCCATCACCCACCCATAGGAGTGCTGTGCCACATAATCCACCACCCACCCATAGGAGTGCTGCGCCGCATAATCCATCACCCCCCATAGGAGTGCTGCGCCACATAATCCACCACCCACCCATAGGAGTGCTGCGCCGCATAATCCATCACCCCCCATAGGAGTGCTGCGCCGCATAATCCATCACCCCCCATAGGAGTGCTGCGCCGCATAATCCATCACCCCCCATAGGAGTGCTGCGCCGCATAATCCATCACCCACCCATAGGAGTGCTGCGCCGCATAATCCATCACCCACCCATAGGAGTGCAGCGCCGCATAATCCATCACCCACCCATAGGAGTGCTGCACCGCATAATCCACCACCCACCCATAGGAGTGCTGCGCCGCATAATCCCTCACCCACCCATAGGAGTGCTGCGCCGCATAATCCATCACCCACCCATAGGAGTGCTGCGCCGCATAATCCATCACCCACCCATAGGAGTGCTGCGCCGCATAATCCACCACCCATAGGAGTGCTGCGCCGCATAATCCATCCCCCACCCATAGGAGTGCTGCACCGCATAATCCACCACCCACCCATAGGAGTGCTGCGCCACATAATCCACCACCCACCCATAGGAGTGCTGCGCCGCATAATCCATCACCCACCCATAGGAGTGCTGCGCCGCATAATCCATCACCCACCCATAGGAGTGCTGCGCCACATAATCCATCACCCACCCATAGGAGTGCTGCGCCGCATAATCCATCACCCACCCATAGGAGTGCAGCACCTAAGAACCCATCCATGGGTGGGCAGCACCTAGGAATCCACTAATAGGAGTGCTGCGCCTATTAACCCAACCATGAGTGGGTAGCAACTAGTAACTATCCCACAGGAGGCAGAATCTAGTAACCAACCCATGGGAGGGCAGCACCTCATTGTCTTATATCCCCCATTTCTGAAGGTAAACCCCACATACCCCCTTCACAGGTACAATATCACCCCCACACCTCCAGACGCATCCCCCATGTAAAAATAGACATCCTGCAGGAACAATAGATCCCACAGCAGCCATCAACCATAGACCCCTCCCTCAACCATAGACCCCCCCCTCAACCATAGACCCCCCCCCCCTTAACCATAGACCCCCCCCCCTCAACCTTAGAGACCTCCCTCAACAATAGACCCCTCCCTCAACAGTAGATCCCTCCCCAGCAACAGTAGACCTACCCGACAACTATAGACCCCCCACACAAAAATAGATCCCACCATCACCCCTTGCCATTGCATAGAGTCAGTGCCGGGGTTCCGGACCTGCAGATAAGTCTGATGTTGGGTGTGTAGCGTTGGACTCGGTTCTGTAGATCCGGATTATATGGAGAATTTATATCTCATTAAACCCGAAGCCAGAAATCTCCTATATTCCATCTTACCAATCGTTAGATGAGGCGGCTGCATTCGTTTTCTTTTCTCCTCTCTGTTTTCATCTGGTGATCCGGCCAGTAACACACCTCCTATATTAGAGCACCCCCACTCTGGAGGAAGGAGCACAGGAGGCAGAGCAGACAGCAGCATTGTCAGTCTGGGGGGAGGGGAGGGTTTGATGAACTGGTAAATTTAGATACACTAACAAATTAAACCTGAACTCGGCTCACACTTTATAATCAGTAACAGTTTTTCTCCTTTTGGGGTGAAGGTTTTACATCAATACAAGCTGATCATGGTAAGCACCCCTGTCAGTGGTAAATGGTTTGTCTCACCCCTCTAATGAATACGTATGCAGGACAGCTTGTGCTTTTAAAAAACAAGAGACCTACTGGCATGATCACCAGGTGAAAATAAAGGAAAGAAAGCCTAAAAAAAGAAAATGAATGCAGCCGTCACATCTAAGAATTGGTCATCTGCAATGTAAGAAATGTTTGATTGTGGGTGTAATATGTGCATGAAACCCACGTGTGAGAACATACAGGGGGGGGGGTAACAATCGTCTCCCTGCAGGTGGTGTTGATTGTGTGTTTGGTGACTGAGGTCCCAACTGCCTTGAGCTCCTTCACAAGCTCCTCCCATGTAGTTCTGGGCGGATCCCTCACTTTTCTCATGACCATCCTCACCCCATGAGGAGAAATCTTCCATGGAGCTCCAGACTGAGGACAATTGATGGTTATTTTGTATTTCTTCCATTTGTGAATAATCTCTCCGGCACTCGTCTCCTCTCACCGAGCTTCTTGCTGATGGTCTTGTAGCCCATTCCAGCCTTGTGCAGGTCTCCAATCTTCTCCCCGATGTCCTTGGACAGATCTTTGCTCTTCCCCATGATGGTGAGGATTGGAGGGAAGAGATTCTGTGGACAGGAGTCTTCTATACACATAACGAGTTGTCGTTAGGAGAACCTTCTTACATTGTCAGGACTGATCTGTGTACCACATGAGCACCTACTGGAGCCAGTCTGTGGGGGGAGGGGTATTGTTGGTTGGTTGGGGATCAAATATTAATTTTACTCCATTTATAACATTTGTATTGTGTGATTTCTCTGGATTTTGGTTGATTTTCTGTCTCCATCATATAAAATACAATTATAGACCCTTCATTTCTATGTAAGTGGGCAAAACTTACCCCATCCGCAGGGGAGACGATCGTTATTCCCCCCCCCCCCCCCCATTGTATTGCAGATCATACCCACCATCGCCCTGTGCACTCACTACCTCCATGTCATCATATATATATATAATCACCTGTCTTCTGTACAGAACTGAGATAGTGATGGGCAGCGCCCCCTAGATGCCGAGTTATTGGGAAACGCAGCCAACAATTTATAGAAGAGATCAGAAAATCAGCTCATTGCTGGGATCCTGTGTAATACACTCTGTGTGCCTGTAGGGGGCAGTACTGCATTACTAAACTCCATACAGCGCATCTCATCAGTACATCATTTATCAGCCAGGAACAAGTTCTGTATATTGTGACTATAAATACAGTGAGGGGGGAAAAGTATTTGATCAGCTGCTGATTTTGTCGGTTTGCCCCACTGACAAAGAAACGATCGTCTCTCATTTTATTGGTCGGTTTATATAACAGCGAGAATAACAACAAAAATATCCAGAAAAACGCATTTCAAAAAAGTTATAAATTGATTTGCATTTTAATGACTAAAATAAGTATTTGATCCCCTCAGTACTTGGTGGGGAAACCCTTGTTGGCGATCACAGAGGTCAGACGTTTCTTGGAGTTGGCCTCCAGGTTCGCACATCTCAGGAGGGATTTTGTCCTCTTTGCAGATCCTCCAAGTCATTGAGGTTTCCAGGATGACGTTTGGTGACTCCAACCTTCAGCTCCCTCCACATATTTTCCATATCTTCTATAGGATTAAGGTCTGGAGACCGGCTGGGCCACTCCAAGATCTTCATGTGCTTCTTCTTGAGCCACTCCTTTGTTGCCTTGGCGGTGTGTTTTGGGTCATTGTCCTGCTGGAAGACCCATCCATGACCCATCTTCAGTGTCCTGGCTGAGGTAAGGAGGTTCTCACCCAAGATTTGATGGTACATGGCCCCGTCCATCGTCCCTTTGATGCAGCAAAGTTGTCCCCTTAACAGAAAACCCCCCAAAGCCTAATGTCTCCACCTCCATGTATGATGGAGGGGGATGGTGTTCTTGGGGTCATAGGTCCTCCATGTATGATGGAGGGGGATGGTGTTCTTGGGGTCATAGGACCTCCATGTATGATGGTGGGGGATGGTGTTCTTGGGGTCATAGGTCCTCCATGTATGATGGTGGGGGGTGGTGTTCTTGGGGTCATAGGACCTCCATGTATGATGGTGGGGGATGGTGTTCTTGGGGTCATAGGACCTCCATGTATGATGGGGGGGGGATGGTGTTCTTGGGGTCATAGGTCATCCATGTATGACGGTGGGGGATGGTGTTCTTGGGGTCATAGGACCTCCATGTATGATGGTGGGGGATGGTGTTCTTGGGGTCATAGGACCTCCATGTATGATGGGGGGGGGATGGTGTTCTTGGGGTCATAGGTCATCCATGTATGACGGTGGGGGATGGTGTTCTTGGGGTCATAGGACCTCCATGTATGATGGTGGGGGATGGTGTTCTTGGGGTCATAGGACCTCCATGTATGACGGTGGGGGATGGTGTTCTTGGGGTCATAGGTCCTCCATGTATGATGGTGGGGAATGGTGTTCTTGGGGTCATAGGTCATCCATGTATGACGGTGGGGGATGGTGTTCTTGGGGTCATAGGACCTCCATGTATGATGGTGGGGGATGGTGTTCTTGGGGTCATAGGACCTCCATGTATGATGGTGGGGGATGGTGTTCTTGGGGTCATAGGACCTCCATGTATGACGGTGGGGGATGGTGTTCTTGGGGTCATAGGACCTCCATGTATGACGGTGTGGGGTGGTGTTCTTGGGGTCATAGGACCTCTCCATGTATGACGGTGGGGGATGGTGTTCTTGGGGTCATAGGTCCTCCATGTATGACGGTGGGGGATGGTGTTCTTGGGGTCATAGGTCCTCCATGTATGATGGTGGGGAATGGTGTTCTTGGGGTCATAGGTCATCCATGTATGACGGTGGGGGATGGTGTTCTTGGGGTCATAGGACCTCCATGTATGATGGTGGGGGATGGTGTTCTTGGGGTCATAGGACCTCCATGTATGATGGTGGGGGATGGTGTTCTTGGGGTCATAGGTCCTCCATGTATGATGGTGGGGGATGGTGTTCTTGGGGTCATAGGTGCTCCATGTATGACGGTGGGGGATGGTGTTCTTGGGGTCATAGGTGCTCCATGTATGACGGTGGGGGATGGTGTTCTTGGGGTCATAGGTCCTCCATGTATGACGGTGGGGGATGGTGTTCTCCTGGTCATAGGCAGCATTCCTCCTCCTCCTCCTCCAAACACGGTGAGTTGATGCCAAAGATCTGGATTTTGGTCTCCTCTGACCACAACCCTTCCCCCGGTTCTCCTCGGAATCATTCGATGTTCATTAGTGATCTTCAGACGGACCTGTACATGTGATTTCCTGAGCGGGGGGGACCTGTACATGTGATTTCCTGAGCGGGGGGACCTGTACATGTGATTTCCTGAGCGGGGGGACCTGTACATGTGATTTCCTGAGCGGGGGGACCTGTACATGTGATTTCCTGAGCGGGGGGGACCTGTACATGTGATTTCCTGGGCGGGGAGACCTGTACATGTGATTTCCTGAGCGGGGGAACCTGTACATGTGATTTCCTGAGCGGGGGGACCTGTACATGTGATTTCCTGAGCGGGGGGACCTGTACATGTGATTTCCTGAGCGGGGGGACCTGTACATGTGATTTCCTGAGCGGGGGGACCTGTACATGTGATTTCCTGAGCGGGGGGACCTGTACATGTGATTTCCTGAGCGGGGGGACCTGTACATGTGATTTCCTGAGCGGGGGGGACCTGTACATGTGATTTCCTGAGCGGGGGGACCTGTACATGTGATTTCCTGAGCGGGGGGGACCTGTACATGTGATTTCCTGAGCGGGGGGACCTGTACATGTGATTTCCTGAGCGGGGAGACCTGTACATGTGATTTCCTGAGCGGGGGGACCTGTACATGTGATTTCCTGAGCGGGGGGACCTTGCGGGGGCTGCAGGATTTCAGTCCCTCGCGGTGTAGTGTGTTACCGATTGTTCTCTTGGTGACTATGGTCCCAGCTGAGATCATGGAGAAGATTCTCCGGTGTAGTTCTGGGCGGATTCCTCACCGTTCTCCTGATCATTGATCCTCCACGAGGTGAGATCTTCCATGGAGCCCCAGACCGAGGAGATCCATCGTTATTTTGTGAATAATAATTCCACCAACTGTTGTCTCCTCTCACCAAGCTGCTTGGCGATGGTCTTGTAGCTCATTCCAGCCTTGTGTAGGTCTCCAATCTTCTCCCCGACATCCTTGGACAGATCTTTGGTCTCCATGGTGGAGAGATTGGAATCTGATTGCTTCTGTGGAAGGGTGTCTTTTATACAGGGAACAAGCTGAGATTAGGAGCACTCCCTTTAAGAGAGAAGAGTTCTCCTAATCTCAGCTTGTTACCTGTATAGAAGACACCTGGGAGGGAGAAATCTTGCTGATTGATCGGGGTTCACATACTTATTTCACTCATTTAAAATGAAAATCAATTTATAACTTTCTTGAAATGTTTTTCTGGATATTTTTGTTGTTCTGTTTCTCACTTTTATAATAAACCGACCAATAAAATTAGAGACGATCGTTTCCTGTCAGTGGGGTTAACTTACAACATCAGCAGGGGGTCAAATACTTTTTTCCCTCACTGTAGCTCTGACATATACCGCAGTGCTGCTGTACCAGAGGAGCTTACACTCTAATGTCCCCTCCCCCACAGTCACACACCTTTATTATATATATTTATATAGCTCTGACATATACTGCAGTGCTGTACAGAGCTGTGCTGGCTCCTGCAGTTCCCTGTGTTGTCCTCTGGGGGGCGCCCTGTGTGGGGATATCAGTGGTGACACGTGGGCTCTGTGTTGATGTCTCTCAGTAATCATGACTTGGCGGTTCTATGGTGGAGGGTGAGGATGACTCAGCAGATGGGGGGGGGAGTCTGCAGTGCAGGCGCCAGGGAGGAAGACTGGAATATTCAGAGACACAGAGGAGGGAAATCTGGAGGCAGGGGGGCTGGGGTCTTCCATTGGGTGGCAGGGGGTGCTGGGCTCTTCCATTGGGTGGCAGGGGGGCTGGGCTCTTCCATTGGGTGGCAGGGGGTGTTGGGCTCTTCCATTGGGTGGCAGGGGGGCTGGGCTCTTCCATTGGGTGGCAGGGGGGTGCTGGGCTCTTCTATTGGGGAGGCGGGGGGTGCTGGGCTCTTCCATTGGGGTGGCAGGGGGTGCTGGGCTCTTCCATTGGGTGGCAGGGGGTGCTGGGCTCTTTCATTGGGTGGCAGGGGGTGCTGGGCTCTTCCATTGGGTGGCAGGGGGGCTGGGCTCTTCCATTGGGTGGCAGGGGGGTGCTGGGCTCTTCTATTGGGGAGGCGGGGGTGCTGGGCTCTTCCATTGGGGTGGCAGGGGGTGCTGGGCTCTTCCATTGGGTGGCAGGGGGTGCTGGGCTCTTTATTTGGGTGGTGGGGGTGCTGGGCTCTTCCATTGGGGTGGCAGGTGGTGCTGGGCTCTTCCATTGGGGTGGCAGGGAGGTGTTGGGCTCTTCCATTGGAGTGGCAGGGGGGTGCTGGGCTCTTTCATTGGGGTGGCAGGGGGGTGCTGGGCTCTTCCATTGGGTGGCAGGGGGGTGCTGGGCTCTTCCATTGGGTGGCGGGGGGTGCTGGGCTCTTCCATTGGGGTGGCAGGGGGTGCTGGGCTCTTCCATTGGGGTGGCAGGGGGTGCTGGGCTCTTCCATTGGGTGGCAGGGGGTGCTGGGCTCTTTATTTGGGTGGTGGGGGTGCTGGGCTCTTCCATTGGGGTGGCAAGGGGTGCTGGGCTCTTCCATTGGGTGGCAGGGAGGTGTTGGGCTCTTCCATTGGGGTGGCAGGGGGTGCTGGGCTCTTCCGTTGGGGTGGCAGGGAGGTGTTGGGCTCTTCCATTGGGGTGGCAGGGGGTGCTGGGCTCTTCCGTTGGGGTGGCAGGGGGTGCTGGGCTCTTCCATTGGGGTGGCAGGGAGGTGCTGGGCTCTTCCATTGGGGTGGCAGGGGGTGCTGGGCTCTTCCATTGGGGTGGCAGGGGGTGCTGGGCTCTTCCATTGGGGTGGCAGGGGGTGCTGGGCTCTTCCATTGGGGTGGCAGGGGGTGCTGGGCTCTTCCATTGGGTGGCAGGGGGTGCTGGGCTCTTTATTTGGGTGGTGGGGGTGCTGGGCTCTTTATTTGGGTGGTGGGGGTGCTGGGCTCTTTATTTGGGTGGTGGGGGTGCTGGGCTTTTCCATTGGGTGGCTGGATGTTTCGGGTCGTTGTCCCGCTGGAAGGGGAACCTCTGCCCCGGTCTCAAGTCTTCTGCCGACTCTAACAGGTTCTCTTCTAAGATTGTCCTGTATTTGTCTCCATCCATCTTCCCATCAACTCTGACCAGCTTCCCTGTCCCTGCTGAAGAAAACCATCCCCACCACATGATGCTGCCACCACCATGTCTCACGGTGGGGATGGTGTGTTCGGGGGATGGGCGGTGTTAGTTTCCCCCACACATAGCGTTTTGCTTTTAGGCCATAAAGTAGAATTTTGGTCTCCTCTGACCAGATCACCTTCTTCCACATGTTTGCTGCCCCCTCCCCCACATGGCTTCTCACAAACTACAAACAGGACTTCTTATGACTTTCTTTCTCCAATGTCTTTCTTCTTGTCACTCTTCCATAAAGGGCAGATTTGTGGAGAGACGACTAATAGTTGTCCTGTGGACAGATTCTCCCCCCTGAGCTGTGGATCTCTGCAGCTCCTCCAGAGTTACCATGGACCTCTTGGCTCTTCTCTGATGAATGCTCTCCTTGCCCGGCCCGGTCAGTTTAGGTGGACGGCCATGTCTTGGTAGGTTTGCGGTTGTGCCCATACTCTTTCCATTTTCCGATGATGGATTGAACAGAGCTCCGTGAGATGGTCAAAGCTTGGGAGATTTTATTATAACCCAACCCTGCTTTATACTTCTCCACAACTTCACCCCTGACCTGTCTGGTGTGTTCCTTGGCCTTCATGATGCTGTTTGTCCATTAATGTTTTCTAACAAACCTCTCATCTTCAGTGTCCTGGCTGAGGTAAGGAGGTTCTCACCCAAGATTTGATGGTACATGGCCCCGTCCATCGTCCCTTTGATGCAGCAAAGTTGTCCCCTTAACAGAAAACCCCCCAAAGCCTAATGTCTCCACCTCCATGTATGATGGAGGGGGATGGTGTTCTTGGGGTCATAGGTCCTCCATGTATGATGGTGGGGGATGGTGTTCTTGGGGTCATAGGACCTCCATGTATGATGGTGGGGGATGGTGTTCTTGGGGTCATAGGACCTCCATGTATGATGGTGGGGGGTGGTGTTCTTGGGGTCATAGGACCTCCATGTATGATGGTGGGGGATGGTGTTCTTGGGGTCATAGGACCTCCATGTATGATGGGGGGGGGATGGTGTTCTTGGGGTCATAGGTCCTCCATGTATGAGGGTGGGGGATGGTGTTCTTGGGGTCATAGGACCTCCATGTATGATGGTGGGGGATGGTGTTCTTGGGGTCATAGGACCTCCATGTATGATGGGGGGGGATGGTGTTCTTGGGGTCATAGGTCATCCATGTATGACGGTGGGGGATGGTGTTCTTGGGGTCATAGGACCTCCATGTATGATGGTGGGGGATGGTGTTCTTGGGGTCATAGGACCTCCATGTATGACGGTGGGGGATGGTGTTCTTGGGGTCATAGGTCCTCCATGTATGATGGTGGGGAATGGTGTTCTTGGGGTCATAGGTCATCCATGTATGACGGTGGGGGATGGTGTTCTTGGGGTCATAGGACCTCCATGTATGATGGTGGGGGATGGTGTTCTTGGGGTCATAGGACCTCCATGTATGATGGTGTGGGGTGGTGTTCTTGGGGTCATAGGACCTCTCCATGTATGACGGTGGGGGATGGTGTTCTTGGGGTCATAGGTCCTCCATGTATGACGGTGGGGGATGGTGTTCTTGGGGTCATAGGTCCTCCATGTATGATGGTGGGGGATGGTGTTCTTGGGGTCATAGGTGCTCCATGTATGACGGTGGGGGATGGTGTTCTTGGGGTCATAGGACCTCCATGTATGACGGTGGGGGATGGTGTTCTCCTGGTCATAGGCAGCATTCCTCCTCCTCCTCCTCCAAACACGGTGAGTTGATGCCAAAGATCTGGATTTTGGTCTCCTCTGACCACAACCCTTCCCCCGGTTCTCCTCGGAATCATTCGATGTTCATTAGTGATCTTCAGACGGACCTGTACATGTGATTTCCTGAGCGGGGGGGACCTGTACATGTGATTTCCTGAGCGGGGGGACCTGTACATGTGATTTCCTGAGCGGGGGGACCTGTACATGTGATTTCCTGAGCGGGGGGACCTGTACATGTGATTTCCTGAGCGGGGGGGACCTGTACATGTGATTTCCTGGGCGGGGAGACCTGTACATGTGATTTCCTGAGCGGGGGAACCTGTACATGTGATTTCCTGAGCGGGGGGACCTGTACATGTGATTTCCTGAGCGGGGGGACCTGTACATGTGATTTCCTGAGCGGGGGGGACCTGTACATGTGATTTCCTGAGCGGGGGGACCTGTACATGTGATTTCCTGAGCGGGGGGACCTGTACATGTGATTTCCTGAGCGGGGAGACCTGTACATGTGATTTCCTGAGCGGGGGGACCTGTACATGTGATTTCCTGAGCGGGGGGACCTTGCGGGGGCTGCAGGATTTCAGTCCCTCACGGTGTAGTGTGTTACCGATTGTTCTCTTGGTGACTATGGTCCCAGCTGAGATCATGGAGAAGATTCTCCGGTGTAGTTCTGGGCGGATTCCTCACCGTTCTCCTGATCATTGATCCTCCACGAGGTGAGATCTTCCATGGAGCCCCAGACCGAGGAGATCCATCGTTATTTTGTGAATAATAATCCCACCAACTGTTGTCTCCTCTCACCAAGCTGCTTGGCGATGGTCTTGTAGCTCATTCCAGCCTTGTGTAGCTCTACAATCTTCTCCCCGACATCCTTGGACAGATCTTTGGTCTCCATGGTGGAGAGATTGGAATCTGATTGCTTCTGTGGAAGGGTGTCTTTTATACAGGTAACAAGCTGAGATTAGGAGCACTCCCTTTAAGAGAGAAGAGTTCTCCTAATCTCAGCTTGTTACCTGTATAGAAGACACCTGGGAGGGAGAAATCTTGCTGATTGATCGGGGTTCACATACTTATTTCACTCATTTAAAATGAAAATCAATTTATAACTTTCTTGAAATGTTTTTCTGGATATTTTTGTTGTTCTGTTTCTCACTTTTATAATAAACCGACCAATAAAATTAGAGACGATCGTTTCCTGTCAGTGGGGTTAACTTACAACATCAGCAGGGGGTCAAATACTTTTTTCCCTCACTGTAGCTCTGACATATACCGCAGTGCTGCTGTACCAGAGGAGCTTACACTCTAATGTCCCCTCCCCCACAGTCACACACCTTTATTATATATATTTATATAGCTCTGACATATACTGCAGTGCTGTACAGAGCTGTGCTGGCTCCTGCAGTTCCCTGTGTTGTCCTCTGGGGGGCGCCCTGTGTGGGGATATCAGTGGTGACACGTGGGCTCTGTGTTGATGTCTCTCAGTAATCATGACTTGGCGGTTCTATGGTGGAGGGTGAGGATGACTCAGCAGATGGGGGGGGGAGTCTGCAGTGCAGGCGCCAGGGAGGAAGACTGGAATATTCAGAGACACAGAGGAGGGAAATCTGGAGGCAGGGGGGCTGGGGTCTTCCATTGGGTGGCAGGGGGTGCTGGGCTCTTCCATTGGGTGGCAGGGGGGCTGGGCTCTTCCATTGGGTGGCAGGGGGTGTTGGGCTCTTCCATTGGGTGGCAGGGGGGCTGGGCTCTTCCATTGGGTGGCAGGGGGGTGCTGGGCTCTTCTATTGGGGAGGCGGGGGGTGCTGGGCTCTTCCATTGGGGTGGCAGGGGGTGCTGGGCTCTTCCATTGGGTGGCAGGGGGTGCTGGGCTCTTTCATTGGGTGGCAGGGGGTGCTGGGCTCTTCCATTGGGTGGCAGGGGGGCTGGGCTCTTCCATTGGGTGGCAGGGGGGTGCTGGGCTCTTCTATTGGGGAGGCGGGGGTGCTGGGCTCTTCCATTGGGGTGGCAGGGGGTGCTGGGCTCTTCCATTGGGTGGCAGGGGGTGCTGGGCTCTTTATTTGGGTGGTGGGGGTGCTGGACTTTTCCATTGGGGTGGCAGGGAGGTGCTGGGCTCTTCCATTGGGGTGGCAGGGGGTGCTGGGCTCTTCCATTGGGTGGCAGGTGGTGCTGGGCTCTTCCATTGGGGTGGCAGGGAGGTGTTGGGCTCTTCCATTGGAGTGGCAGGGGGGTGCTGGGCTCTTTCATTGGGGTGGCAGGGGGGTGCTGGGCTCTTCCATTGGGTGGCAGGGGGGTGCTGGGCTCTTCCATTGGGTGGCGGGGGGTGCTGGGCTCTTCCATTGGGGTGGCAGGGGGTGCTGGGCTCTTCCATTGGGGTGGCAGGGGGTGCTGGGCTCTTCCATTGGGTGGCAGGGGGTGCTGGGCTCTTTATTTGGGTGGTGGGGGTGCTGGGCTCTTCCATTGGGGTGGCAAGGGGTGCTGGGCTCTTCCATTGGGTGGCAGGGAGGTGTTGGGCTCTTCCATTGGGGTGGCAGGGGGTGCTGGGCTCTTCCGTTGGGGTGGCAGGGAGGTGTTGGGCTCTTCCATTGGGGTGGCAGGGGGTGCTGGGCTCTTCCGTTGGGGTGGCAGGGGGTGCTGGGCTCTTCCATTGGGGTGGCAGGGAGGTGCTGGGCTCTTCCATTGGGGTGGCAGGGGGTGCTGGGCTCTTCCATTGGGGTGGCAGGGGGTGCTGGGCTCTTCCATTGGGGTGGCAGGGGGTGCTGGGCTCTTCCATTGGGGTGGCAGGGGGTGCTGGGCTCTTCCATTGGGTGGCAGGGGGTGCTGGGCTCTTTATTTGGGTGGTGGGGGTGCTGGGCTTTTCCATTGGGTGGCTGGATGTTTCGGGTCGTTGTCCCGCTGGAAGGGGAACCTCCGCCCCGGTCTCAAGTCTTCTGCCGACTCTAACAGGTTCTCTTCTAAGATTGTCCTGTATTTGTCTCCATCCATCTTCCCATCAACTCTGACCAGCTTCCCTGTCCCTGCTGAAGAAAACCATCCCCACCACATGATGCTGCCACCACCATGTCTCACGGTGGGGATGGTGTGTTCGGGGGATGGGCGGTGTTAGTTTCCCCCACACATAGCGTTTTGCTTTTAGGCCATAAAGTAGAATTTTGGTCTCCTCTGAGCAGATCACCTTCTTCCACATGTTTGCTGCCCCCTCCCCCACATGGCTTCTCACAAACTACAAACAGGACTTCTTATGACTTTCTTTCTCCAATGTCTTTCTTCTTGTCACTCTTCCATAAAGGGCAGATTTGTGGAGAGACGACTAATAGTTGTCCTGTGGACAGATTCTCCCCCCTGAGCTGTGGATCTCTGCAGCTCCTCCAGAGTTACCATGGACCTCTTGGCTCTTCTCTGATGAATGCTCTCCTTGCCCGGCCCGGTCAGTTTAGGTGGACGGCCATGTCTTGGTAGGTTTGCGGTTGTGCCCATACTCTTTCCATTTTCCGATGATGGATTGAACAGAGCTCCGTGAGATGGTCAAAGCTTGGGAGATTTTATTATAACCCAACCCTGCTTTATACTTCTCCACAACTTCATCCCTGACCTGTCTGGTGTGTTCCTTGGCCTTCATGATGCTGTTTGTTCACTAAGGTTCTCTAACAAACATCTGAGGGCTTTACAGAGCAGCTGCATTTATACTGAGATGAAATGACAAACAGGTGGACTCTATTTACTAATTAGGTGACTTCTGAAGGCAATTGGTTCCTCTAGATTTTAGTTCGGGGTGTAACGGCACCCCTAATATAAAGGGGGTTAACGCCGTTTACGATGTTCCCTCTCCTAGACACACATCCACTCGCTACCAATATCCACAGCTAAATGACCCTTTTCCTATAGGAGCCGACCCCTCTGGCAAAAAGACGAGACGCACTCTGTCTCTTCTGTAGTAGGAATCACTTTATTAATGAGCAACATTGTAACTTTATACACAATTCAAGGCACATCCTTTAACATGAACAAGGGCCCAGCTCCACCCACACATCCCAAGACTCCACCCACACATCCCAAGACTCCACCCACACATCCCAAGACTCCACCCACACATCCCAAGACTCCACCCACACATCCCAAGACTCAACACCTCATCCTGACGTCTGCCCACCCAATACACATCTTTTCACAAAGGGGTGGCAGCCAGTCTGTCTGGCACTTTACAATACACACAAGGACAGACTTAAATGAACAATAGAAATGCAAAACAACTGAATTCCTCACAGCAATGATACTTAACCCCCATATACAGTATATATCCAATCTATATACAATGTATATACAGCCTTGAATATGGCTATCACAGACCATATCGGGGGTTTCTTTTATTCACCCTGTGTCCAAAGTGACCCCACTGTCACAAGGGGTATCAGAGTAAAGGGGGCGCCATACAAATGCCCCTCCCCCACACTTTTCACATATTTATTTGTATCATTTATCATTTTCCTTCCATTTCACAATTATGTGACACTTTGTGTTGGTCCATCACATAAAATCCCAATAAAATACATTTATGTCTCTGGTTGTAACATGAGAAGATGTGCGGAATGTCGGGGGGTATGAATACTTTTTCCAGGCGCTGTATATATGATGTCAGAGTGACGGGGCAGAACACAATGCTGCACGGTCAGTGTGACGGAGCTTTCCTGGTCATGTGATCAGATCACTAAGCTCGGGGCGGGGGAGATGACGGAGGCGCACTGAGCAATCTGAGCCCAGGAGGGTGCAGTCTGGTTGCTATGTCTGTATATTTACCGTATACACTGACCTGTATATATATATATATACTGTATATTATCCCTGTATACAGCCAACTCCTCTCCTAATAGGGGGATTCTTAGTGTATTACTATACATGAGCCACCAACTGCATCTAAGTGATCCCTCTCTGATCATCTGCGTCAAAGTGATCCCTCTCTGACCAACTGCATCAAAGTGATCCCTCTCTGATCATCTGCGTCAAAGTGATCCCTCTCTGACCATCTGCGTCAAAGTGATCCCTCTCTGACCATCTGTGTCAAAGTGATCCCTCTCTGACCATCTGTGTCAAAGTGATCCCTCTCTGATCATCTGCGTCAAAGTGATCCCTCTCTGATCATCTGTGTCAAAGTGATCCCTCTCTGACCAACTGCATCAAAGTGATCCCTCTCTGACCAACTGCATCAAAGTGATCCCTCTCTGACCAACTGCATCAAAGTGATCCCTCTCTGACCAACTGCATCAAAGTGATCCCTCTCTGACCAACTGCATCAAAGTGATCCCTCTCTGACCATCTGCGTCAAAGTGATCCCTCTCTGACCAACTGAGTCAAAGTGATCCCTCTCTGACCATCTGCGTCAAAGTGATCCCTCTCTGACCAACTGCGTCAAAGTGATCCCTCTCTGACCAACTGCATCAAAGTGATCCCTCTCTGACCATCTGCGTCAAAGTGATCCCTCTCTGACCAACTGCGTCAAAGTGATCCCTCTCTGACCAACTGCATCAAAGTGATCCCTCTCTGACCATCTGCGTCAAAGTGATCCCTCTCTGACCAACTGCATCAAAGTGATCCCTCTCTGACCATCTGCGTCAAAGTGATCCCTCTCTGACCATCTGCGTCAAAGTGATCCCTCTCTGACCAACTGCATCAAAGTGATCCCTCTCTGACCATCTGCGTCAAAGTGATCCCTCTCTGACCAACTGCGTCAAAGTGATCCCTCTCTGACCAAATGCATCAAAGTGATCCCTCTCTGACCAAATGCATCAAAGTGATCCCTCTCTGACCAAATGCATCAAAGTGATCCCTATTTGCCCCCCTACGATAAAGTGATCCCTCTGTGGCCAGTCCCTACTCTCCATCCTGCGGATCTCTGGTCTCCTATTGGTTCATACTCCTCGGAGTGAGGTAATAATCTCAGCATGGGGCAGACAGACACAGCTGGAGGTGAATTGTAGACCATAATTCCCCCTTTGGAGATCAGGACGGGGTCTTCTGCATGTATATTACAGCAGGAGAAGTGAGACTCCCCAATGAAGGGGCGGGGCTGGGGAGAGGGTGTGGAATGGTTGGGGTGGAGGGATCGGCTGCGGTGTTTGTCCAGCTTGGAGCGGAGTGTTGGCTCGGTCACAGCTGATTGCGTGTCGCCTCGCATGCCGTCAGTGCCGAGTCTCTGATATTTGCTTTGTGCTGAACCGGATCCTTCTGATCCAGACGACCGGCAATGTGCTGAGGAGGCGTCATCTCTGAGGAGTTCCATGGACTCAAGAGGACCTGTCAGTATAGAGAGTCCCCCCCACAGCTCACCATACAGAGAGTAAAAGAAGTATTTGATCCCCTACCAACCAACAATACCCCTCCCCCCACAGACTGGCTCCAGTAGGTGCTCATGTGGTACACAGATCAGTCCTGACAATGTAAGAAGGTTCTCCTAACGACAACTCCTTATGTGTATAGAAGACGCCTGTCCACAGAATCCCTTCCCTCCAATCCTCACCATCATGGGGAAGAGCAAAGATCTGTCAGAGGAGGTCGGGGAGAAGATTGGAGACCTGCACAAGGCTGGAATGGGCTACAAGACCATCAGCAAGAAGCTCGGTGAGAGGAGACGAGTGCCGGAGAGATTATTCACAAATGGAAGAAATACAAAATAATCATCAATGGTCCTCAGTCTGGAGCTCCATGGAAGATTTCTCCTCATGGGGTGAGGATGGTCATGAGAAAAGTGAGGGATCCGCCCAGAACTACATAGGGAGGAGCTTGTGAAGGATCTCAAGGCAGTTGGGACCCCAATCACCAAACACACCATTAGTGACACAATACACCGCCATGGATTGAAATCCTGCAGCCCCGCAAGGTCCTCCTCCTCAGGAAGACACATGTACAGGTCCCCCTCCTCAGGAAGACACATGTACAGGTCCTCCTCCTCAGGAAGACACATGTACAGGTCCTCCTCCTCAGGAAGACACATGTACAGGTCCCCCTCCTCAGGAAGACACATGTACAGGTCCCCCTCCTCAGGAAGACACATGGACAGGTCCCCCTCCTCAGGAAGACACATGGACAGGTCCCCCTCCTCAGGAAGACACATGGACAGGTCCCCCTCCTCAGGAAGACACATGTACAGGTCCCCCTCCTCAGGAAGACACATGTACAGGTCCCCCTCCTCAGGAAGACACATGGACAGGTCCCCCTCCTCAGGAAGACACATGGACAGGTCCCCCTCCTCAGGAAGACACATGGACAGGTCCCCCTCCTCAGGAAGACACATGTACAGGTCCCCCTCCTCAGGAAGACACATGTACAGGTCCCCCTCCTCAGGAAGATACGTGTACAGGTCCCCCTCCTCAGGAAGACACATGCACAGGTCCCCCTCCTCAGGAAGACACATGCACAGGTCCTCCTCCTCAGGAAGACACATGTACAGGTCCTCCTCCTCAGGAAGACACATGTACAGGTCCCCCTCCTCAGGAAGACACATGTACAGGTCCCCCTCCTCAGGAAGACACATGTACAGGTCCCCCTCCTCAGGAAGACACATGTACAGGTCCTCCTCCTCAGGAAGACACATGTACAGGTCCCCCTCCTCAGGAAGACACATGTACAGGTCCCCCTCCTCAGGAAGACACATGTACAGGTCCCCCTCCTCAGGAAGACACATGTACAGGTCCCCCTCCTCAGGAAGACACATGTACAGGTCCTCCTCCTCAGGAAGACACATGTACAGGTCCCCCTCCTCAGGAAGACACATGTACAGGTCCCCCTCCTCAGGAAGACACATGTACAGGTCCCCCTCCTCAGGAAGACACATGTACAGGTCCTCCTCCTCAGGAAGACACATGTACAGGTCCTCCTCCTCAGGAAAACACATGTACAGGTCCCCCTCCTCAGGAAGACACATGTACAGGTCCTCCTCCTCAGGAAAACACATGTACAGGTCCCCCTCCTCAGGAAGACACATGTACAGGTCCCCCTCCTCAGGAAGACACATGTACAGGTCCCCCTCCTCAGGAAGACACATGTACAGGCCCCCTCCTCAAGAAGACACATGTACAGGTCCTCCTCCTCAGGAAGACACATGTACAGGTCCTCCTCCTCAGAAAGACACATGTACAGGTCCCCCTCCTCAGGAAGACACATGGACAGGTCCTCCTCCTCAGGAAGACACATGTACAGGTCCTCCTCCTCAGAAAGACACATGTACAGGTCCCCCTCCTCAGGAAGACACATGTACAGGTCCTCCTCCTCAGAAAGACACATGTACAGGTCCCCCTCCTCAGGAAGACACATGGACAGGTCCTCCTCCTCAGGAAGACACATGTACAGGTCCTCCTCCTCAGAAAGACACATGTACAGGTCCCCCTCCTCAGGAAGACACATGTACAGGTCCCCCTCCTCAGGAAGACACATGGACAGGTCCTCCTCCTCAGGAAGACACATGGACAGGTCCCCCTCCTCAGGAAGACACATGGACAGGTCCCCCTCCTCAGGAAGACACATGTACAGGTCCCCCTCCTCAGGAAGACACATGTACAGGTCCCCCTCCTCAGGAAGACACATGTACAGGTCCCCCTCCTCAGGAAGACACATGTACAGGTCCCCCTCCTCAGGAAGACACATGTACAGGCCCCCCTCCTCAGGAAGACACATGTACAGGCCCCCCTCCTCAGGAAGACACATGTACAGGTCCTCCTCCTCAGGAAGACACATGTACAGGTCCCCCTCCTCAGGAAGACACATGTACAGGTCCCCCTCCTCAGGAAGACACATGTACAGGCCCCCCTCCTCAAGAAGACACATGTACAGGCCCCCCTCCTCAAGAAGACACATGTACAGGTCCTCCTCCTCAAGAAGACACATGTACAGGTCCTCCTCCTCAGGAAGACACATGTACAGGTCCTCATCCTCAGGAAGACACATGTACAGGTCCCCCTCCTCAGAAAGACACATGTACAGGTCCCCCTCCTCAGGAAGACACATGTACAGGTCCTCCTCCTCAGGAAGACACATGTACAGGTCCTCCTCCTCAGGAAGACACATGTACAGGTCCCCCTCCTCAGGAAGACACATGTACAGGTCCCCCTCCTCAGGAAGACACATGTACAGGTCCTCCTCCTCAGGAAGACACATGTACAGGTCCTCCTCCTCAGGAAGACACATGTACAGGTCCCCCTCCTCAGGAAGACACATGTACAGGTCCCCCTCCTCAGGAAGACACATCTACAGGTCCTCCTCCTCAGGAAGACACATGTACAGGTCCTCCTCCTCAGGTAGACACATGTACAGGTCCTACTCCTCAGGAAGACACATGTACAGGTCCTCATCCTCAGGAAGACACATGTACAGGTCCCCCTCCTCAGAAAGACACATGTACAGGTCCCCCTCCTCAGGAAGACACATGTACAGGTCCTCCTCCTCAGGAAGACACATGTACAGGTCCTCCTCCTCAGGAAGACACATGTACAGGTCCCCCTCCTCAGGAAGACACATGTACAGGTCCCCCTCCTCAGGAAGACACATGTACAGGTCCCCCTCCTCAGGAAGACACATGTACAGGTCCTCCTCCTCAGGAAGACACATGTACAGGTCCTCCTCCTCAGGAAGACACATGTACAGCCCCCCCTCCTCAGGAAGACACATGTACAGGTCCCCCTCCTCAGGAAGACACATGTACAGGTCCTCCTCCTCAGGAAGACACATGTACAGGTCCTCCTCCTCAGGAAAACACATGTACAGGTCCCCCTCCTCAGGAAGACACATGTACAGGTCCTCCTCCTCGGGAAAACACATGTACAGGTCCCCCTCCTCAGGAAGACACATGTACAGGTCCCCCTCCTCAGGAAGACACATGTACAGGTCCCCCTCCTCAGGAAGACACATGTACAGGCCCCCTCCTCAAGAAGACACATGTACAGGTCCTCCTCCTCAGGAAGACACATGTACAGGTCCTCCTCCTCAGGAAGACACATGTACAGCCCCCCCTCCTCAGGAAGACACATGTACAGGTCCCCCTCCTCAGGAAGACACATGTACAGGTCCTACTCCTCAGGAAGACACATGTACAGGTCCTCATCCTCAGGAAGACACATGTACAGGTCCCCCTCCTCAGAAAGACACATGTACAGGTCCCCCTCCTCAGGAAGACACATGTACAGGTCCTCCTCCTCAGGAAGACACATGTACAGGTCCCCCTCCTCAGGAAGACACATGTACAGGTCCCCCTCCTCAGGAAGACACATGTACAGGTCCTCCTCCTCAGGAAGACACATGTACAGGTCCTCCTCCTCAGGAAGACACATGTACAGGTCCTACTCCTCAGGAAGACACATGTACAGGTCCTCATCCTCAGGAAGACACATGTACAGGTCCCCCTCCTCAGAAAGACACATGTACAGGTCCCCCTCCTCAGGAAGACACATGTACAGGTCCTCCTCCTCAGGAAGACGCATGTACAGGTCCCCCTCCTCAGGAAGACACATGTACAGGTCCCCCTCCTCAGGAAGACATATGTACAGGTCCCCCTCCTCAGGAAGACATATGTACAGGTCCCCCTTCTCAGGAAGACACATGTACAGGTCCCCCTCCTCAGGAAGACACATGTACAGGTCCTCCTCCTCAGGAAGACACATGTACAGCCCCCCCCCCCTCAGGAAGACACATGTACAGGTCCCCCTCCTCAGGAAGACACGTGTACAGGTCCCCCTCCTCAGGAAGACACATGTACAGGTCCCCCTCCTCAGGAAGACACATGTACAGGCCCCCCTCCTCAGGAAGACACATGTACAGGTCCTCCTCCTCAGGAAGACACATGTACAGGTCCCCCTCCTCAGGAAGACACATGTACAGGTCCCCCTCCTCAGGAAGACACATGTACAGGCCCCCCTCCTCAAGAAGACACATGTACAGGCCCCCCTCCTCAAGAAGACACATGTACAGGTCCCCCTCCTCAGGAAGACACATGTACAGGTCCTCCTCCTCAGGAAGACACATGTACAGGTCCTCCTCCTCAGGAAGACACATGTACAGGTCCCCCTCCTCAGGAAGACACATGTACAGGTCCCCCTCCTCAGGAAGACACATGTACAGGTCCTCCTCCTCAGGAAGACACATGTACAGGTCCTCCTCCTCAGGAAGACACATGTACAGGTCCCCCTCCTCAGGAAGACACATGTACAGGTCCCCCTCCTCAGGAAGACACATGTACAGGTCCTCCTCCTCAGGAAGACACATGTACAGCCCCCCCTCCTCAGGAAGACACATGTACAGCCCCCCTCCTCAGGAAGACACATGTACAGCCCCCCCTCCTCAGGTAGACACATGTACAGGTCCTACTCCTCAGGAAGACACATGTACAGGTCCTCATCCTCAGGAAGACACATGTACAGGTCCCCCTCCTCAGAAAGACACATGTACAGGTCCCCCTCCTCAGGAAGACACATGTACAGGTCCTCCTCCTCAGGAAGACACATGTACAGGTCCTCCTCCTCAGGAAGACACATGTACAGGTCCCCCTCCTCAGGAAGACACATGTACAGGTCCCCCTCCTCAGGAAGACACATGTACAGGTCCCCCTCCTCAGGAAGACACATGTACAGGTCCTCCTCCTCAGGAAGACACATGTACAGGTCCTCCTCCTCAGGAAGACACATGTACAGCCCCCCCTCCTCAGGAAGACACATGTACAGGTCCCCCTCCTCAGGAAGACACATGTACAGGTCCTACTCCTCAGGAAGACACATGTACAGGTCCTCATCCTCAGGAAGACACATGTACAGGTCCCCCTCCTCAGAAAGACACATGTACAGGTCCCCCTCCTCAGAAAGACACATGTACAGGTCCCCCTCCTCAGGAAGACACATGTACAGCCCCCCTCCTCAGGAAGACACATGTACAGGTCCTCCTCCTCAGGAAGACACATGTACAGGTCCCCCTCCTCAGGAAGACACATGTACAGGTCCCCCTCCTCAGGAAGACACATGTACAGGTCCTCCTCCTCAGGAAGACACATGTACAGGTCCTACTCCTCAGGAAGACACATGTACAGGTCCTCATCCTCAGGAAGACACATGTACAGGTCCCCCTCCTCAGAAAGACACATGTACAGGTCCCCCTCCTCAGGAAGACACATGTACAGGTCCTCCTCCTCAGGAAGACGCATGTACAGGTCCCCCTCCTCAGGAAGACACATGTACAGGTCCCCCTCCTCAGGAAGACATATGTACAGGTCCCCCTCCTCAGGAAGACATATGTACAGGTCCCCCTCCTCAGGAAGACATATGTACAGGTCCTCCTCCTCAGGAAGACACATGTACAGGTCCTCATCCTCAGGAAGACACATGTACAGGTCCCCCTCCTCAGAAAGACACATGTACAGGTCCCCCTCCTCAGGAAGACACATGTACAGGTCCTCCTCCTCAGGAAGACGCATGTACAGGTCCCCCTCCTCAGGAAGACACATGTACAGGTCCCCCTCCTCAGGAAGACATATGTACAGGTCCCCCTCCTCAGGAAGACATATGTACAGGTCCCCCTTCTCAGGAAGACACATGTACAGGTCCTCCTCCTCAGGAAGACACATGTACAGCCCCCCCCCTCAGGAAGACACGTGTACAGGTCCCCCTCCTCAGGAAGACACGTGTACAGGTCCCCCTCCTCAGGAAGACACATGTACAGGTCCCCCTCCTCAGGAAGACACATGTACAGGTCCCCCTCCTCAGGAAGACATATGTACAGGTCCCCCTCCTCAGGAAGACACATGTACAGGTCCTCCTCCTCAGGAAGACACATGTACAGCCCCCCCTCCTCAGGAAGACACATGTACAGGTCCCCCTCCTCAGGAAGACACGTGTACAGGTCCCCCTCCTCAGGAAGACACATGTACAGGTCCCCCTCCTCAGGAAGACACGTGTACAGGTCCTCCTCCTCAGGAAGACACATGTACAGGTCCTCCTCCTCAGGAAGACACATGTACAGGTCCCCCTCCTCAGGAAGACACATGTACAGGTCCTCCTCCTCAGGAAGACACATGTACAGGTCCCCCTCCTCAGGAAGACACATGTACAGGTCCTCCTCCTCAGGAAGACACATGTACAGGTCCCCCTCCTCAGGAAGACACATGTACAGGTCCCCCTCCTCAGGAAGACACATGTACAGGTCCCCCTCCTCAGGAAGACACATGTACAGGTCCCCTTCCTCAGGAAGACACATGTACAGGTCCCCCTCCTCAGGAAGACACATGTACAGGTCCCCCTCCTCAGGAAGACACATGTACAGGTCCCCTTCCTCAGGAAGACACATGTACAGGTCCTCCTCCTCAGGAAGACACATGTACAGGTCCCCCTCCTCAGGAAGACACATGTACAGGTCCCCTTCCTCAGGAAGACACATGTACAGGTCCCTCTCCTCAGGAAGACACATGTACAGGTCCCCCTCCTCAGGAAGACACATGTACAGGTCCATCTGAAGTTTGCAAATGAACATCTAAATGATTCAGAGAAGGATTGGGGGAGAAAGTTCTGTGGTCAGATGAGACCAAAACTCAGCTCTTTGGCATCAACTCAACTCACCGTGTTTTGGGGGAAGAAAAATGGTGACTATGACCCTAAGAACACCATCCCTACAGTCACACACGGAGGTGGGAACATGAACACCATCCCTACAGTCACACACGGAGGGGGGAACATGAACACCATCCCTACAGTCACACACGGAGGGGGGAACATGAACACCATCCCTACAGTCACACATGGAGGGGGGAACATGAACACCATCCCTACAGTCACACACGGAGGTGGGAACATGAACACCATCCCTACAGTCACACACGGAGGTGGGAACATGATAATTTGGGGCTGTTTCTCTGATAAAGGTCCAGGCCGACTTTGCCCCATTGAGGGGCCAATGGACGGGGTCATGTATTGTAAGATCTTGGGTGAGAACCTTCTTCCCTCAGAACACTGAAGATGGGTCATGGACGGGTCTTCCAGCATGACAATGACCCAAAACATACCACCAAGGTAACAAAGGAGGGGCTCAAGAAGAAGCACATGAAGGTCATGGAGTGGCCTAGCCGGTCTCCAGACCTTAATCCTATAGAAAATGTATGGAGGAGCTGAAACTTCGAGTTTCCAAGAAACCTTCAGGATTTAGAGAAGATCTGTAGAGAAGAGAGGAGAAAATCCCTCCTGAGATGTGGAAACCTCATCACCACCTACAAGAAACGTCTGACCTCTGTGATCACCAACAAGGGTTTCTCCACCAACTACTGAGGGGGTCAAATACTTATTTTACTCACTGAACTCCATTTATAACATTTGTATTGTGTGATGTTTCTGGAGTTTTGGTTGATCTTCTGTCTCCATCATATAAAATACAATTATAGACCCTTCATTTCTATGTACCGTATATACTCGAGTATAGGCCGAACCGAATATAAGCCGAGGCCCCCAATTTACCCCCCAAAAAACTGGCAAACTTATTGACTCGTGTATAAGCCGAGGGTGAGACATGCCTGTCCATCCCTGTGTGTGTCCGTCCATCCCTGTGTGTCCGTCCATCCCTGTGTGTCCGTCCATCCCTGTGTGTCCGTCCATCCATCCCTGTGTGTGTGTGTGTCCATCCATCCATCCATCCCTGTGTGTGTGTGTGTCCATCCATCCATCCATCCCTGTGTGTGTGTGTCTCCATCCATCCATCCCTGTGTGTGTGTGTCTCCATCCATCCATCCATCCCTGTGTGTGTGTGTCTCCATCCATCCATCCATCCCTGTGTGTGTGTGTCCATCCATCCATCCATCCATCCCTGTGTGTGTGTGTCTCCATCCATCCATCCATCCCTGTGTGTGTGTGTCTCCATCCATCCATCCATCCCTGTGTGTGTGTGTCCATCCATCCATCCATCCCTGTGTGTGTGTGTCTCCATCCATCCATCCCTGTGTGTGTGTGTCTCCATCCATCCATCCATCCCTGTGTGTGTGTGTCTCCATCCATCCATCCATCCCTGTGTGTGTGTGTCCATCCATCCATCCATCCATCCCTGTGTGTGTGTGTCTCCATCCATCCATCCATCCCTGTGTGTGTGTGTCTCCATCCATCCATCCATCCCTGTGTGTGTGTGTATCCATCCATCCCTGTGTGTGTGTGTCTCCATCCATCCATCCCTGTGTGTGTGTGTCCATGTGTGTGTGTGTGTGTGTGTGTGTCCAGCCTACCTGTGTCCCGAGCCTCCGTCCCGTGCCTTGCCTCCTTGCCTCCGTCCCGTGCCTTGCCTCCTTGCCTCCGTCCCGTGCCGTGCCTTGCCTCCGTCCCGTCCCGTGCCGTGCCTTGCCTCCGTCCCGTCCCGTCCCGTGCCGTGCCTTGCCAGGATCGCCGCTCTTCGTCGGCGCCTCGGCGGCCATTGTAAAATTCAAAAGCCGCGCCTCCGCCTTCGCCTGTGATAGGCGGAACACTGAATTTCCCAGCAGCCTGTGTTCCGCCTATCACGGACGTCGTCTCATACTTGTCCGTAGTACGAGGATGAGACGATGTCCGTGATAGGCGGAACACAGGCTGCTGGGAAATTCAGTGTTCCGCCTATCACAGGCGGAGGCGGAGCCGGAGGCGCGGCTTTTGAAAGGTAGAATGGCCGCTGTCTGTCTGCTCGACACGCTGTTCGGGCAGTCAGACAGCGATGACTCGAGTATAAGCCGAGGGGGGCACTTTCAGCCTCAAAAAAGAGGCTGAAAATCTCGGCTTATACTCGAGTATATACGGTAAGTGGGAAATCTTCCACCATCTGCAGGAGATACGATCGTTATTTTCCCTGCTGTATATATATATATACATGTTCTGTCAGCTACAGGATCACCACTAGGAAATGTCCACCTTTTATCATTAATAAGCCCATCAGTGTCTGTGCCTGGGCTGCGGTGATGTCATCAGTCTGCTGCAGGCGGGAGTGAGCATTTTCTCAGTCTCCCCTCCCCCGGTGATCATAACTTTGTGTTTAGTAACAAGGTGAGAGGCGGCAGCAGGGGCTGATCTGTGTCAGACATTTGTGAACACAGCCAAGACCTGCACACACATGTCTGCCCAGGAAGGATGATGTGATAATCAGAGTCCCCTCCATATGTGTGTCCCGGGGAGATGGCGGAAAGCCCAGAACTTTCTATCCATCTGGAAAAGTCTCCGCCCCCTGCGCTCATATCAGCATCTCTGGCAGTGTTTGCGTTCCCCTCATTATCTTCATCAAACAATCGTCCCGGAGCGCAGAGGGCGGAGTTCCGCCTTCTATTGTCTGCAATCTGATGGAACATCTCAAGGACAAACCCCGCCCACTCCTCCGGCGTCCTTCCAGCTCCACAAACATCGCTCAGCGACCTCCCGCCATGACCGATCGATATCTCCTATAATCAATAGTTCTTCTTTCATTGCTGCCAAGTGAAGAGCCGCATCTTATAGAGGAACTCCGGATAGAGAGCCGAGCTGTGCACAGCCAATCCTGCGATCTCCTCAGGTGACACCACCGGAGCCGACTCCACAATGCAGCTTCCTGTGTCACCAACAGCATCTTCACCTCCAGCCAATCAGCATGGAGGGGATCCGGGAAGTCGTAGAGGAGGGGGAGGGGGGCCGGGATCAGAAGAATCATAAAGAGATCCCACACTCTGCTGATTCCCCGGAGTTCCACTTTAATCTCTTCCCTCTTCATCATCATCATCCCTCCTCCTCCTCATCATCATCCTTATCCCTCCTCCTCATCATCATAATCATCATCCCCATCCCTCCTCCTCCTCCTCCTCATCCTTATCCCTCCTCATCATCATCATCATCCCTCCTCATCATCATAATCATCATCCCTATCCCTCCTCCTCATCATCATCCTTATCCCTCCTCCTCCTCCTCATCATCATAATCCCCATCCCTCCTCCTCATCATCCCTATCCCTCCTCCTCATCATCATCCTTATCCCTCCTCCTCATAATCATCCCTATTCCCCCTCCTCATCCCTCCTCATCCCCATCCCTCCTCCTCCTCATCCCTCCTCATCATCATCCCCATCCCTCCTCCTCATCATCCCTATCCCCCCAATCCCCATTCCTCCTCATGCCTTCCCTCCTCCTCCTCCTGATCATCCCCATCCCTCCTCCTCATCATCATCATCCCTCCTCATCCCTTCCCTCCTCCTCCTCTTCATCCCTATCCCTCCTCCTTATCATCATCCCATCCCTCCTCCTCATTCCCCCTCCTCCTCATCATCCCCATCCCTCCTTCTGATCCCCATCCCTCCTCCTCATTCCCACCTCTCTCCCTCATACCCATCCCTCCTCATCCGCGTCCCTCCTCCTATTCCTCCTCCTCTGCAGATCATTCCTCCTCTGCAGATCATCCCTCCTCCTCGGCAGATCATTCCTCCCTCCTCCTCTGCAGATCATTCCTCCTCCTCTGCAGATCATCCCTCCTCCTCGGCAGATCATTCCTCCCTCCTTCTCTGCAGATCATTCCTCCTCCTCTGCAGATCATCCCTCCTCCTCTGCAGATCATTCCTCCCTCCTCCTCTGCAGATCATTCCTCCCTCCTCCTCTACAGATCATTCCTCCCTCCTCCTCTGCAGATCATTCCTCCCTCCTCCTCTGCAGATCATTCCTCCTCCTCTGCAGATCATCCCTCCTCCTCTGCAGATCATTCCTCCCTCCTCCTATGCAGATCATTCCTCCTCCTCTGCAGATCATCCCTCCTCCTCTGAAGATCATTCCTCCCTCCTGCTCTGCAGATCATTCCTCCCTCCTCCTCTGCAGATCATTCCTCCCTCCTCCTCTGCAGATCATTCCTCCCTCGTCCTCTGCAGATCATCCCTTCTCCCTGCAGATCATTCCTCTTCCTCTGCAGATCATTCCTCCTCCTCTGCAGATCATTCCTCCTCCTCTGCAGATCATTCCTCCCTCCTCCCCTGCAGATCATTCCTCCTCCTCTGCAGATCATCCCTCCTCCTCTGCAGATCATTCCTCCCTCCTCTGCAGATTATTCCTCCTCCTCTGCAGATCATTCCTCCCTCCTCCTCTGCAGATGATTCCTCCCTCCTCCCTCTGCAGATCATCCCTCCTCCTCTGCAGATCATTCCTCCTCCTCTGCAGATCATCCCTCCTCCTCTGCAGATCATTCCTCCCTCCTCTGCAGATCATTCCTCCTCCTCTGCAGATCATTCCTCCTCCTCTGCAGATCATTCCTCCTCCTCTGCAGATCATCCCTCCTCCTCGGCAGATCATTCCTCCCTCCTTCTCTGCAGATCATTCCTCCTCCTCTGCAGATCATCCCTCCTCCTCTGCAGATCATTCCTCCCTCCTCCTCTGCAGATCATTCCTCCCTCGTCCTCTGCAGATCATTCCTCCTCCTCTGCAGATCATCCCTCCTCCTCTGCAGATCATCCCTCCTCCTCTGCAGATCATTCCTCCCTCCTCCTCTGCAGATCATCCCTCCTCCTCTGCAGATCATTCCTCCCTCCTCCTCTGCAGATCATTCCTCCCTCGTCCTCTGCAGATCATTCCTCCTCCTCTGCAGATCATCCCTCCTCCTCTGCAGATCATCCCTCCTCCTCTGCAGATCATTCCTCCCTCCTCCTCTACAGATCATTCCTCCCTCGTCCTCTGCAGATCATTCCTCCTCCTCTGCAGATCATCCCTCCTCCTCTGCAGATCATCCCTCCTCCTCTGCAGATCATTCCTCCCTCCTCCTATGCAGATCATTCCTCCTCCTCTGCAGATCATCCCTCCTCCTCTGAAGATCATTCCTCCCTCCTGCTCTGCAGATCATTCCTCCCTCCTCCTCTGCAGATCATTCCTCCCTCCTCTGCAGATCATTCCTCCTCCTCTGCAGATCATTCCTCCTCCTCTGCAGATCATTCCTCCTCCTCTGCAGATCATCCCTCCTCCTCGGCAGATCATTCCTCCCTCCTTCTCTGCAGATCATTCCTCCTCCTCTGCAGATCATCCCTCCTCCTCTGCAGATCATTCCTCCCTCCTCCTCTGCAGATCATTCCTCCCTCGTCCTCTGCAGATCATTCCTCCTCCTCTGCAGATCATCCCTCCTCCTCTGCAGATCATCCCTCCTCCTCTGCAGATCATTCCTCCCTCCTCCTCTGCAGATCATCCCTCCTCCTCTGCAGATCATTCCTCCCTCCTCCTCTGCAGATCATTCCTCCCTCGTCCTCTGCAGATCATTCCTCCTCCTCTGCAGATCATCCCTCCTCCTCTGCAGATCATCCCTCCTCCTCTGCAGATCATTCCTCCCTCCTCCTCTACAGATCATTCCTCCCTCGTCCTCTGCAGATCATTCCTCCTCCTCTGCAGATCATCCCTCCTCCTCTGCAGATCATCCCTCCTCCTCTGCAGATCATTCCTCCCTCCTCCTATGCAGATCATTCCTCCTCCTCTGCAGATCATCCCTCCTCCTCTGAAGATCATTCCTCCCTCCTGCTCTGCAGATCATTCCTCCCTCCTCCTCTGCAGATCATTCCTCCCTCCTCCTCTGCAGATCATTCCTCCCTCGTCCTCTGCAGATCATCCCTTCTCCCTGCAGATCATTCCTCTTCCTCTGCAGATCATTCCTCCTCCTCTGCAGATCATTCCTCCCTCCTCCCCTGCAGATCATTCCTCCTCCTCTGCAGATCATTCCTCCCTCCTCCCCTGCAGATCATTCCTCCTCCTCTGCAGATCATTCCTCCCTCCTCTGCAGATTATTCCTCCTCCTCTGCAGATCATTCCTCCCTCCTCCTCTGCAGATGATTCCTCCCTCCTCCCTCTGCAGATCATCCCTCCTCCTCTGCAGATCATTCCTCCTCCTCTGCAGATCATCCCTCCTCCTCTGCAGATCATTCCTCCCTCCTCTGCAGATCATTCCTCCTCCTCTGCAGATCATTCCTCCTCCTCTGCAGATCATTCCTCCCTCCTCCTCTGCAGATCATTCCTCCCTCCTCCTCTGCAGATCATTCCTCCCTCGTCCTGTGCAGATCATTCCTCCTCCTCTTCAGATCATCCCTCCTCCTCTGCAGATCATTCCTCCCTCCTCCTCTGCAGATCATTCCTCCTCCTCTGCAGATCATCCCTCCTCCTCTGCAGATCATTCCTCCCTCCTCCTCTGCAGATCATTCCTCCTCCTCTGCAGATCATTCCTCCTCCTCTGCAGATCATTCCTCCCTCCTCCTCTGCAGATCATTCCTCCCTCCTCCTCTGTATATCATTCCTCCTCTAAAGATTGTGATGGAATGCTCTGTCTCTGATTTCCTGATGGGGGGAGGGGGGGGTGAAGGATTTGAGGACGGTGTTATAACCGGCACGCCGCAGACGCCGCGTTATTATCCTCTCCTGGTTTGATGTGGGTGAAGCCATTGTCTTGTCAGCCCCGGGCCGGCGCCTTCACCACCACCTGCCAGGACTTGTACCCAACGCCCGCCAAATATTCCCAATAAAAGATTCCGCGACACGTTCTGAACTGCCGGCGAGGTCGTCTCTCCACAGAACAGCGCCTGCTAGAGGTCACAGAGCTGCCATGGGATTGGCCATCCGGGGCCACCAATCAGAACACAGTCCCCAATTTTGTATGGCGGTGGAATGCGCTTCCTCCATTGGTTGCAATTCCTTGGGAAAGGTTCTGTAATCCTCAGCCTGGTCTTCAGTCAGACCACGCCCCCCAACGAGTTTTACTCCGCCCACTGGAGCTTAACCATTGAAAAGATCTGTAATCCTCAGCCTGCTCTTCAGCCAGACCACACCCCCCAACGAGTTTCACTCCGCCCACTGGAGCTTAACCATTGAAAAGATCTGTAATCCTCAGCCTGCTCTTCAGCCAGACCACGCCCCCAACGCATTTCACTCTACCCACTGGAGCTTAACCATTGAAAAGATCTGTAATCCTCAGCCTGCTCTTCAGCCAGACCACGCCCCCCAACGAGTTTCTCTCCGCCCACTGGAGCTTAACCATGGGAAAAGATCTGTAATCCTCAGCCTGGTCTTCAGTCAGACCACACCCCCAATGCGTTTCACTCCGCCCACTGGAGCTTAATCATGGGAAAAGATCTGTAATCCTCAGCCTGGTCTTCAGTCAGACCACACCCCCAATTCGTTTCACTCTGCCCACTGGAGCTTAATCATGGGAAAAGATCTGTAATCCTCAGCCTGGTCTTCAGTCAGACCACACCCCCAACGCGTTTCACTCCGCCCACTGGAGCTTAATCATGGGAAAAGATCTGTAATCCTCAGCCTGCTCTTCAGCCAGACCACACCCCCAACGCATTTCACTCTACCCACTGGAGCTTAATCATGGGAAAAGTTCTGTAATCCTCAGCCTGGTCTTCAGTCAGACCACGCCCCAACGCGTTTTACTCTGCCCATTGGAGCTTAACCATGGGAAAAGATCTGTAAACCTCAGCCTGGTCTCCAGCCTAACCATGCCCCTGACTTGTTTCACTCCGCCCACTGGAGTTTAATCATGGGAAATATCTGTAATCCTCAGTCTGGTCTCCAGCCAGACCACACCCCCAATGCGTTTCACTCCGCCCACTGGAGTTTAATCATGGAAAATATCTGTAAGCCTCAGCCTGGTCTTCAGTCAGACCACGCCCCCAACGAGTTTCACTCCACCCACTGGAGCTTAATCATGGGAAAAGATCTATAAGCTTTAGCCTGGTCTCCAGACAGACCACGCCCCCAACTTGTTTCACTCCGCCCACTGGAGTTTAATCATGAAAAATATATGTAAGCCTCAGCCTGGTCTCCAGCCAGGCCATGCCCCCAACGTGTTTCGCTCTGCCCACATGGTCTTAATCATGGGAAAAGATCCATGAGCCACACATCATGAAGCAGACCCGTATGCATGAAGTAATATGCATAGCAGCCTCCAAGCAGACCACGCCCCAACGCGTTTCGCTCCAACCCTTGTGTGGTGCTAGAGGATCCAGCCGCCTCCTCCTCAGGGGTCTACCCTGGTCAGGAAACGCCCATCACCTCGTAATTCTCCGCCACGCTCAGCGAATTATGGATCCTTCTCGCCGCATTCCAGCAACGTCCGTCCTGTACATTTAGAACGACTTTCTGCGTATTTCCTCCTCCCGGATCCGGTGCCGCTGAAGGCGGAGTTTACACTTCCTATCGTTTCCTCACTGACACTTTGTAACTCTCCAGACGGAACGTTCCATCGCTGGAGAAGGAGGGCGGAGCTTGGCGGAGCGATCGGTTACAACCGTCTCTCCGTGTCCGGGCGCCCGCCGCCGCCGCCTTCCGCTGGATCCTCGTCTGGAAAATTCTGGTTTCCTGGCAGATGATGGCTCCCCGTCCTCTTCATGACATTCCCCTGATCAGAGCCCCCCCTTTCCTGTGATTGGGGCCCCGGGATCATGTGACGGCGGAAGGAGAGCGTGTTTATTATGGTTACATAAGGAATCGGATTGGCTTCATTCCGTAATAATTTCCAGAGAGGAGCCAAGAACACGACGTTCCCAGCCGGAGCCAGGCGGGCGTTCCTCCAGAGCGCAGCAAAGACATCTGTGCCCCGGGGGGGGGGGGGGGGGAGGGGGGAGGGGCATCATAAGAGAATCGTTCATCCAGAGAAATCACCCCCTAACTTTGTGTCACATTTCACAATCCCCGGGAACAACATTACTTCTTTATATCAATGGGGGGAGGAGCCACAGAGGTCACATGACCCTTCATTGGCGGTAATTCAACCGTCCCTGACCCAAAAATACATCGCGTTCACATGTGAAGAGCGATCCACACTCAGATCACTATTCAGAGGTGTTTGACAGGCAGTGAGGAGGTAATGTGTATTCCTCCCACTGACACCAATGATGGGACACTATTCCTCCCACTGACATCAATGATGGGGCACTATTCCCCCCACTGACACCAATGATGGGGCACTATTCCCCCCACTGACACCAATGATGGGACACTATTCCCCCCACTGACACCAATGATGGGGCACTATTCCCCCCACTGACACCAATGATGGGGCACTATTCCTCCCACTGACACCAATGATGGGGCACTATTCCTCCACTGACACCAATGATGGGGCACTATTCCTCCCACTGATACCAATGATGGGGCACTATTCCCCCCACTGACACCAATGATGGGGCACTATTCCTCCCACTGACACCAATGATGGGGCACTATTCCTCCACTGACACCAATGATGGGGCACTATTCCTCCACTGACACCAATGATGGGGCACTATTCCTCCACTGACACCAATGATGGGGCACTATTCCTCCCACTGACACCAATGATGGGGCACTATTCCTCCACTGACACCAATGATGGGGCACTATTCCTCCACTGACACCAATGATGGGGCACTATTCCTCCCACTGATACCAATGATGGGGCACTATTCCCTACACTGACACCAATGATGGGACACTATTCCTCCTACTGACACCAATGATGGGGCACTATTCCCCCCACTGACACCAATGATGGGGCACTATTCCTCCTACTGACACCAATGATGGGGCACTATTCCTCCCACTGACACCAATGATGGGGCACTATTCCCCCCACTGACACCAATGATGGGACACTATTCCTCCACTGACACCAATGATGGGGCACTATTCCTCCCACTGATACCAATGATGGGGCACTATTCCTCCTACTGACACCAATGATGGGGCACTATTCCTCCTACTGACACCAATGATGGGGCACTATTCCTCCCACAGACACCAATGATGGGACACTATTCCCCCCACTGACACCAATGATGGGGCACTATTCCTCCCACTGATACCAATGATGGGGCACTATTCCTCCTACTGACACCAATGATGGGGCACTATTCCTCCCACTGACACCAATGATGGGGCACTATTCCCCCCACTGACACCAATGATGGGGCACTATTCCTCCCACTGACACCAATGATGGGGCACTATTCCTCCCACTGACACCAATGATGGGGCACTATTCCCCCCACTGATACCAATGATGGGGCACCATTCCTCCCACTGACACCAATGATGGGGCACTATTCCTCCCACTGACACCAATGATGGGGCACTATTCCTTCCATTGACACCAATGATGGGGCACTATTCCTCCCACTGACACCAATGATGGGACACTATTCCTCCCACTGACACCAATGATGGGACACTATTCCCCCCACTGACACCAATGATGGGGCACTATTCCCCCCACTGACACCAATGATGGGGCACTATTCCTCCCACTGACACCAATGATGGGACACTATTCCCCCCACTGACACCAATGATGGGGCACTATTCCCCCCACTGACACCAATGATGGGGCACTATTCCTCCCACTGACACCAATGATGGGGCACTATTCCTCCACTGACACCAATGATGGGGCACTATTCCTCCCACTGATACCAATGATGGGGCACTATTCCCCCCACTGACACCAATGATGGGGCACTATTCCTCCCACTGACACCAATGATGGGGCACTATTCCTCCACTGACACCAATGATGGGGCACTATTCCTCCCACTGACACCAATGATGGGGCACTATTCCTCCACTGACACCAATGATGGGGCACTATTCCTCCACTGACACCAATGATGGGGCACTATTCCTCCCACTGATACCAATGATGGGGCACTATTCCTCCCACTGATACCAATGATGGGGCACTATTCCTCCTACTGACACCAATGATGGGGCACTATTCCTCCTACTGACACCAATGATGGGGCACTATTCCCCCCACTGACACCAATGATGGGGCACTATTCCTCCTACTGACACCAATGATGGGGCACTATTCCTCCCACTGACACCAATGATGGGGCACTATTCCTCCCACTGACACCAATGATGGGGCACTATTCCCCCCACTGACACCAATGATGGGACACTATTCCTCCTACTGACACCAATGATGGGGCACTATTCCCCCCACTGACACCAATGATGGGGCACTATTCCTCCTACTGACACCAATGATGGGGCACTATTCCTCCCACTGACACCAATGATGGGGCACTATTCCTCCCACTGATACCAATGATGGGGCACTATTCCTCCTACTGACACCAATGATGGGGCACTATTCCTCCTACTGACACCAATGATGGGGCACTATTCCTCCCACAGACACCAATGATGGGACACTATTCCCCCCACTGACACCAATGATGGGGCACTATTCCTCCCACTGATACCAATGATGGGGCACTATTCCTCCTACTGACACCAATGATGGGGCACTATTCCTCCCACTGACACCAATGATGGGGCACTATTCCCCCCACTGACACCAATGATGGGGCACTATTCCTCCCACTGACACCAATGATGGGGCACTATTCCTCCCACTGACACCAATGATGGGGCACTATTCCCCCCACTGATACCAATGATGGGGCACCATTCCTCCCACTGACACCAATGATGGGGCACTATTCCTCCCACTGACACCAATGATGGGGCACTATTCCTTCCATTGACACCAATGATGGGGCACTATTCCCCCCACTGACACCAATGATGGGGCACTATTCCTCCCACTGACACCAATGATGGGGCACTATTCCTCCCACTGACACCAATGATGGGGCACTATACCTCCCACTGATACCAATGATGGGGCACCATTCCTCACACTGACACCAATGATGGGGCACTATTCCCCCCACTGACACCAATGATGGGGCACTATTCCTCCCACTGACACCAATGATGGGGCACTATTCCTCCCACTGACACCAATGATGGGGCACTATTCCTCCCACTGATACCAATGATGGGGCACTATTCCTTCCACTGACACCAATGATGGGGCACTATTCCCTCCACTGACACCAATGATGGGGCACTATTCCCTCCACTGACACCAATGATGGGGCACTATTCCTCCCATTGACACCAATGATGGGGCACTATTCCTCCCACTTACACCAATGATGGGGCACTATTCCCCCCACTGACACCGATGATGGGGCACTATTCCTCCCACTGACACCAATGATGGGGCACTATTCCCCCCACTGACACCGATGATGGGGCACTATTCCTCCCACTGACACCAATGATGGGGCACTATTCCCCCCACTGACACCGATGATGGGGCACTATTCCTCCCACTTACACCAATGATGGGGCACTATTCCCCCCACTGACACCGATGATGGGGCACTATTCCTCCCACTGATACCAATGATGGGGCACTATTCCCCCCACTGACACCAATGATGGGGCACTATTCCCCCCACTGACACCAATGATGGGGCACTATTCCTCCCACTGATACCAATGATGGGGCACTATTCCCCCCACTGACACCAATGATGGGGCACTATTCCTCCCACTGACACCAATGATGGGGCACTATTCCCCCCACTGACACCGATGATGGGGCACTATTCCTCCCACTTACACCAATGATGGGGCACTATTCCTCCCACTGATACCAATGATGGGGCACTATTCCTCCCACTGATACCAATGATGGGGCACTATTCCTTCCACTGACACCAATGATGGGGCACTATTCCCCCCACTGACACCAATGATGGGGCACTATTCCTCCCACTGATACCAATGATGGGGCACTATTCCTCCCACTGATACCAATGATGAGGCACTATTCCTCGCACTGACACCAATGATGGGACACTATTCCTCCCACTGATACCAATGATGGGGCACTATTCCCCCCACTGACACCAATGATGGGACACTATTCCTCCCACTGACACCAATGATGGGGCACTATTCCCCCCACTGACACCAATGATGGGACACTATTCCTCCCACTGACACCAATGATGGGACACTATTCCTCCCACTGATACCAATGATGGGGCACTATTCCTCCCACTGATACCAATGATGGGGCACTATTCCTCCCACTGATACCAATGATGGGGCACTATTCCTTCCACTGACACCAATGATGGGGCACTATTCCTCCCACTGATACCAATGATGGGGCACTATTCCCCCCACTGACACCAATGATGGGGCACTATTCCCCCCACTGACACCAATGATGGGGCACTATTCCTCCCACTGATACCAATGATGGGGCACTATTCCTCTCACTGATACCAATGATGGGGCACTATTCTTCTCACTGATACCAATGATGGGGCACCATTCCTTCCACTGACACCAATGATGGGGCACTATTCCCCCCACTGACACCAATGATGGGGCACTATTCCTCCCACTGACACCAATGATGGGGCACTATTCCTCCCACTGACACCAATGATGGGGCACTATTCCCCCCACTGATACCAATGATGGGGCACCATTCCTCCCACTGACACCAATGATGGGGCACTATTCCTCCCACTGATACCAATGATGGGGCACTATTCCCCCCACTGACACCAATGATGGGGCACTATTCCTCCCACTGACACCAATGATGGGGCACTATTCCTCCCACTGACACCAATGATGGGGCACTATTCCTCCCACTGACACCAATGATGGGGCACTATTCCTCCCACTGACACCAATGATGGGGCACTATTCCTTCCATTGACACCAATGATGGGGCACTATTCCCCCCACTGACACCAATGATGGGGCACTATTCCTCCCACTGACACCAATGATGGGGCACTATTCCTCCCACTGACACCAATGATGGGGCACTATACCTCCCACTGATACCAATGATGGGGCACCATTCCTCACACTGACACCAATGATGGGGCACTATTCCCCCCACTGACACCAATGATGGGGCACTATTCCTCCCACTGACACCAATGATGGGGCACTATTCCCTACACTGACACCGATGATGGGGCACTATTCCTCCCACTGATACCAATGATGGGGCACTATTCCCTACACTGACACCGATGATGGGGCACTATTCCTCCCACTGATACCAATGATGGGGCACTATTCCCTACACTGACACCAATGATGGGGCACTATTCTCCCCACTGATACCAATGATGGGGTACTATTCCCTACACTGACACCAATGATGGGACACTATTCCTCCCACTGACACCAATGATGGGGCACTATTCCCTACACTGACACCAATGATGGGGCACTATTCCTCCCACTGATACCAATGATGGGGCACTATTCCCTACACTGACACCAATGATGGGGCACTATTCCTCCCACTGACACCAATGATGGGGCACTATTCCCTACACTGACACCGATGATGGGGCAGTATTCACCCCACTGACACCAATGAGTGTGTTGTGTGTTGGACACGTGTTGCCAACAGACTTCATTTTTCCGGAATCCACCAGCAATGAGAACGTCTTCCGAGCAGAGCGGAGGATCTCGTCCTCAGACAGTCTCTGAACTCTCCCATAATCCTCGGCTTCCAGTAATCCCAGTAAGAGGATAATTACTCCCAGTGACTCTTCTCTTCCAGCATTACACAAGCAGAGACAGATCCGCTCTGCCCGGAGCGCCGGGGTCCGTTATTTGTCTCCTGGAGTTATGGAGTTAAATCTTCTATTTATTGTGAGGCGGAGAGCAGAGAAGTCCTCACCGCACAGCGTCACGGAACATGACACATCGCCACGGCTACGGATTCCACGGAACACGACACAGCGTCACGGCTACGGATTCCACGGAACATGACACATCGCCACGGCTACGGATTCCACGGAACACGACACATCGCCACGGCTACGGATTCCACGGAACACGACACATCGCCACGGCTACGGATTCCACGGAACACGACACATCGCCACGGCTACGGATTCCACGGAACACGACACATCGCCACGGCTACGGATTCCACGGAACACGACACATCGCCACGGCTACGGATTCCACGGAACATGATGCAACGCCGCTCACTTCTTACTCCGAGGACGAGGATTTTCCCTCATTTACATAAATGAAGTCAGCAAACAAAAAGTCTACAAAGAACCCAACTGACACCCGGAGCCACCATGTACCTACAACTCATATATATTATATATACCCTCACCGGGCACTTTATCAGGTGCACCTTGCTGGTAGCAGATCCTCCTCCATCCTACCCCCCCCCCCAGAGGTTCCCCTCCCCCAGTCTATAGATTGCATTCAGATTTCTGCCCCTCAAATACATTATTTTACATTTTTCTACATTGAACCTCATTTGCCACATACAGTGCCTTGTGAAAGTATTCACCCCCTTGAACTTTTCAACCTTTTGCCACATTTCAGGCTTCAAACATAAAGATATAACATTGTAATTTTTTGTGAAGAATCACCAACAAGTGGGACACAATTGTGAAGTGGAACGAAATCTATTGGATAATATAAACTTTTTTAGCAAATAAAAAAACTGAAAAGTGATGCGTGCAAAATTATTCGGCCTCTTTACTTTCAGTGCAGCAAACTCACTCCAGAGTAGGGATGAGCTTCATGTTCGAGTCGAACGTACGTTCGACTCGAACATTGGTCGTTCGTGCGTTCGCCGCATTCCGAACGTTTGGGCCGTTCGCGGCAAAATTCGTGTGGCCCACAATGCACTGCGATGGCGCAATGCATTGCTGGCTCATGATTGGCCAAGCATGCACTGTGACCCCGCATGCTTGGCCAATCGCAGCGCCAGCAGCGAGGAGAGCCATGATTGGCCACGGGCGTCCTGCCTGTGGCCAATCATAGCTGAGGCTGTGTAGTGCACGCCCCACACTATATAAGGCCGCCTTTGAGGCGGCCTCGTGTAGTGTGTTGGCATCTGAAGCAGTGGGTGTTCTGTGTACCTTCAACACAGTACACACCGATCGTTTTTGGCTGATTTCCTATCTTGCTGCTGTGTAGTGGTTATTGTCTGCGTGCCCTGACCGCAGTATACACCACTATATTCACCTCACCTATATAGCTAGTGATCTAGCTTTTATAATAGAGCTTGCAGTCAGTAGTGTTAGGAGATAGTGCGTGCTGTCTGCGTGCTCTGTACCCAGTACATACCGCTATAATCCACCTACATAGCTCTTCTCTATTTGAGCCCAATTGTCATCTGCAGGAGTTATTGGAAGTTGTGTGTGCTTCCAGCACAGCACAGTATACATCTGTATATACCCCTTTACATCTGGTGTTCTATAATAAAGGCATCTGCAGGAGTTAGTGGGTGTTGTGTGCCTCCAGCACAATATAAACTACCCAACTACTGTTTTACCCAACTCCCTTCAGGCCATTACCATGTCTGGAAGGCCAGCAAGGAGAGGCAGACAGGCGCGAGCCGATAAAAGAGGGCAAGCAGGCTCTGTGTCTAGAGACAACAGTGCTGGTCGTGGACGCGGTGCATCGTCATCAGCACGTGGCCATGGGACACGCTTGTCCTTCTTTTCGGCAGCTGGACATGTTGAACCGCAACATGCCAACGACTTGGTAGAGTGGATGACCAAGCCCTCTTCATCCTCCTCATCCTCTCTCACCCAGTCTCAGGGTAGTAGCAAAGCAGCTGCCAACGCATCGTCTTCCCTCCTCTCAATGTCATCATCAGTGACTCCTTCCCTAGACCCACCACGTCCTCCTGAGGAGTCTCCTGAACTCTTTGAGCACAGTGTTGGGTACATGCTCCAGGAGGATGCCCAGTGTTTTGTGGGCTCTGATGATGACACTCAGCTAGAGGAAGGCAGTAGCGTGAGCGCAGAGAGAGGGGATGCTCAAGAAGGACAGCAATCTGGCAGTCATGTTCCACAAGCTGCAGCATACTGCCAGGATTGCTACAGCGATGAAGAGGGAGGGGATGATGAGGGCACTGACTCCACGTGGGTGCCTGGAAGGAGAGAGGAGGAGGAGGAGGAGGCACATGTCCAACAAGGCAGGATGCCCTCCGGGGGCCAGCTTAGGGGCAGCACACCGACTGAATCACACCGCAGAGCTCCGCCTGCGCAGAGCGCTTCCTCTGCGCGTTATTCTAAAAGTTCTTTGGTGTGGGCCTTTTTTGAGACGAGTGCATCAGATCGCACCGCTGCTATTTGCAACATATGTCTCAAGCGTATCTCACGTGGCCAAAACATCAGCCACTTGGGCACCACATGCTTGACCAGACATATGTTGACCTGCCATGCAGCTCGTTGGCAAGCGTACCTCAAAGACCCACACCAAAGAACAAAGCGAACCTCAAAGACCCTTGAAGCAGGCCAGGAAAGTCTGTGTGCATTTCCGCCGATCATTTAATGCCTGTGCTCGGCTGGCTGAGCTCCAAAAGGAGTTGAACCTGCCCAAGAACCGCCTTATATGTGACATGCCCACCAGATGGAACTCAACGTTGGCCATGCTGCAGCGGCTGCACACGCAGCAGAGGGCCATCAATGAGTACCTGTGCGACTACGGCACCAGGACAGAGTCAGGGGAGCTTGGTTTTTTCTCACCACGCCAGTGGGGCATGATCAGGGATGCATGCACTGTCCTGTCACCGTTTGAGGAGGCCACAAGGATGGTGAGCAGTGACAGTGCATGCATCAGTGACACTGTACCTCTTGTCCACCTCTTGGAGCATACGCTGCGTGGAATAATGGACAGGGTGTAGTGTCACAGTTTGCTGCCTATCACAGGATGGTGCGGAAGTGACGTTGTTGCGTACTGCGCATGCGCGATGCGCTCCAAACGCTTGCGCCGTGCGTTCCAACATAGTTTCGGCAATACAGTTCAGCGGAACCATCACATAATGTTACGGAAGTGACGTTACACACAACACAAACACTGGGCCGTTCGTTACAACACTAATACTTCCCTTGTTACCTAGTAGGTTTTGCATTGCTGGGACTTGTAGTGCCTATCCTGAGCTACATGCTTCAATGTTCAGTGTCCTCATCCCTATCCCCATGCTTCAATGTTCAGTGTCCTCATCCCTATCCCCGAGCTTCAATGTTCAGTGTCCTCATCCCTATCCCCGAGCTTCAATGTTCAGTGTCCTCATCCTTATCCCCGAGCTTCAATGTTCAGTGTCCTCATCCTTATCCCCATGCTTCGATGTTCAGTGTCCTCATCGAAGCAGGGGGATAAGGATGAGGACACTGAACATTGAAGCTCGCGGATAGGGATGAGGACACTGAACATTGAAGCAGGGGGATAGGGATGAGGACACTGAACATTGAAGCTCAGGGATAAGGATGAGGACACTGAACATTGAAGCAGGGGGATAAGGATGAGGACACTGAACATTGAAGCTCGCGGATAGGGATGAGGACACTGAACATTGAAGCAGGGGGATAGGGATGAGGACACTGAACATTGAAGCTCAGGGATAAGGATGAGGACACTGAACATTGAAGCACAGGGATAAGGATGAGGACACTGAACATTTAAAGCTTGCGGATAGGGATGAGGACACTGAACATTGAAGCACAGGGATAAGGATGAGGACACTGAACATTGAAGCTTGCGGATAGGGATGAGGACACTGAACATTGAAGCATGGGGATAGGGATGAGGACACTGAACATTGAAGCACAGGGATAAGGATGAGGACACTGAACATTGAAGCTCGCGGATAGGGATGAGGACACTGAACATTGAAGCATGGGGATAGGGATGAGGACACTGAACATTGAAGCACAGGGATAAGGATGAGGACACTGAACATTGAAGCTCGCGGATAGGGATGAGGACACTGAACATTGAAGCACGGGGATAAGGATGGACACTGAACATTGAAGCTCGGGGATAAGGATGGACACTGAACATTGAAGCTCGGGGATAAGGATGAGGACACTGAACATTGAAGCACAGGGATAAGGATGAGGACACTGAACATTTAAAGCTTGCGGATAGGGATGAGGACACTGAACATTGAAGCACAGGGATAAGGATGAGGACACTGAACATTGAAGCTTGCGGATAGGGATGAGGACACTGAACATTGAAGCATGGGGATAGGGATGAGGACACTGAACATTGAAGCACAGGGATAAGGATGAGGACACTGAACATTGAAGCTCGCGGATAGGGATGAGGACACTGAACATTGAAGCATGGGGATAGGGATGAGGACACTGAACATTGAAGCACAGGGATAAGGATGAGGACACTGAACATTGAAGCTCGTGGATAGGGATGAGGACACTGAACATTGAAGCACGGGGATAAGAATGGACACTGAACATTGAAGCTCGGGGATAAGGATGGACACTGAACATTGAAGCTCGGGGATAAGGATGAGGACACTGAACATTGAAGCACGGGGATAAGGATGGACACTGAACATTGAAGCTCGGGGATAAGGATGAGGACACTGAACATTGAAGCTCGGGGATAAGGATGGACACTGAACATTGAAGCTCGGGGATAGGGATGAGGACACTGAACATTGAAGCATGGGGATAGGGATGAGGACACTGAACATTGAAGCATGTAGCTCAGGATAGGCACTACAAGTCCCAGCAATGCAAAACCTACTAGGTAACAAGGGAAGTATTAGTGTTGTAACGAACACTTCCGTAACATTATGTGATGGTTACGCTGAACTGTATTGCCGAAACTATGTTGGAACGCACGGCGCAAGTGTTTGGAACGCATCGCGCATGCGCAGTACGCAACAACGTGGCCCGTGTTTGTGTTGTGTGTAACATCACTTCCGTAACATTATGTGATGGTTTCGCTGAACTGTATTGCCGAAACTATGTTGGAACGCACGGCGCGAGCGTTTGGAACGCATCGCGCATGCGCAGTACGCAACAACGTCACTTCCGCACCATCCTGTGATAGGCAGCAAACTGTGACACTACAAGGGCACTTGAGGCAGAACAGAGGCAGGAAGAGGAGGACTTTCTTGCCTCTCAAGGCCCCCTTTATCCAGACAGTGTTCCTGCTGTGCCACCCATCACACAGGAAGAGGATGAGGAGGAGGAGGATGATTGTGTCAGCATGGAGGTGGAGGCTGGCACTCAGCATCAGCAGCAGCAGTCTTGTAGGGATGATTTACAGTCCCAAGAAACCCGTGGACTTGTACGTGGCTGGGAGGAGGTAGCTGCGGATCATGTTGTCCTTAGTGACCCAGAGGACTCCGGACCGAATGCCTCAGCTAACCTACGCTGCATGGCCTCCCTGATCCTGCAAAGCCTGCGGAAGGATCCTCGTATTCTTCGGATCAAGGATAGGGACCATTACTGGCGGGCCACTTTCCTTGATCCACGGTACAAGGGTAAGGTTGCCGACCTTATCTTGCCAGGGAGCAGAGGATGAGACATCTCCGGGAGGCCTTGCAGAAAGGTCTGTGCAACGCGTTCCCAGAGACTGGGAGGTTACAAACTCCTGGTCCTGGACAACGTGTTGCTGAGGCATCGGTCAGAAGGAGCGGTGGAGAAGGTGGCCATCTGACTGATGCTTTCAGACAATTTTTTAGTCCGCAGCCCCAAGGTATGATTGGTTCCAGCACCCATCGCCAGCGTCTAATTTACATGGTGCAGGAATACCTAGGGGCAAGGTCAGACTTGGACACCTTTCCCACCAAAAATCCTCTGGCTTACTGGGTCTTGAGGATGGATCACTGGCCAGAGCTTGCACAGTATGCAATTGAGCTACTGGCCTGTCCTGCATCCAGCGTTCTTTCGGAACGCACCTTCAGTGCTGCTGGTGGCTTTGTTACCGATCACAGGGTGCGCCTGTCCACCGAATCAGTTGATCGACTGACCTTCATCAAGATGAATCAGTCTTGGATCACCCACAGCTACCAAGCACCTGAAGCTGATGTAACCGAATAATTTTTTTGGAAATACCACATCCCTTCAAGACTGCCTATGCTGATGCTGAGTGACTGTCCTGTTATGTTGACTGTCTATCCTCTTCGTCCTCCGCTGATATGTTGGAAGAAAATTTCTGGTTCTGGTTGATTCCATCAGCCCAATTTTTCTGCCCCTGTTTAACAGGGGTGTGTAATTACAATTTTTGATGCAATGCTTTGCAGCAGGGCTAATTCCTGCAATAAAACTAGAGTATATGGCAGAGGTTGCAGTGTGGTGGCACCAGCACCAGTGCCTAAGGCCCAATTTTTCTGCCCCTGTTTAACAGGGACATGTAATTACAATTCTTGATATAATATTTCACAGGAGGGCCCCTTCCTGTGCCCACCCAGAGTAACGGTGAGGACTTATAGTGTTGTGGCACCAGCACCACAACCACCAAAGGTCAATTTTTCTACCACTGTTCAACAATGGCATGTAATTACAATTCTTGATATAATCGTTCACAGCAGGGCGCTCCAGCGCCCACCAAGAGTCACTTTGAGGGCTTACAATGTTGTGGCAAAACCAACACCTTGTTCCGCCATTTCTGCAGAGCATATAGGGCAGGCCCCTACTTTCAAACATCCAACTTACAAACATCTCCTACTTGCAAACGGAAGGAGACAACAGGAAGTGAGATGAAAAAAGATGGACGACAAAACAAATTATACAGGGGTGATAACCCCTCCCTATGTTTTCCAAAAAGCTTAAAAATCGTTTTTTTGACTGGAGCTACACTTTAAAAATGTACCGGTTCAAAATTACAAACAGATTCAACTTAACACAACAAACCTACACAGTCCCTGTCTTGTTTGCACCGCCTGTATACTGCTGTTCTGAGTATATAGGGCCTGGGGGCCCCACGCCTTTCCTTTTTTTAATATGGGTACGGGGTTCCCCTTAATATGCGTACAAGACCCAAATAGGCTGGTAATGGGCAGGGAGGGCTACCCATGCCATTTTTCTCAATGATTTTCAACCATATTGCAGGAACCAGATATAACATTAAAACCGCAAGCAGCTTTAAATGGTGTTATTTCCGTTTAATGTCATTTTGTGCAGGGACTGTTCTAAACACGGGAAACACGTGGCACTTCACAGGCATACTACAGACACCCCCCAGGCACCATATTTAAAGGAATATTTCACCTTTTTTTTCACTTTAATCGTCATTAAAATCAGTGCTCCCGCCAAAACGGCCATTTTTAAAAACATTTTAGGCATTGACCCATGTCCCCTGGGGCAGGAGCCAGGTCCCCAAACCCTTTTTAGGACACTATCTTGCATATTAGCCGTTAAAATTAGCACTTTCCAATTCGAACGTTCGAGTCCCATAGACTTCAATGGGGTTCTAACGTTCGTTCAAATTTGGGGTCCGTTTGAAAGTTCTGGTGCGAACCGAACCGGGGGGTGTTCGGCTCATCCCTACAGGAGACCTTCGCCTTCCAGACTCTATAATATGTGATTCCGGAGGCCGGATTCCTTACATTAACCAAGGTAGATACCACTGAACTTAACAGTCCACGTTTCCTCAGAATGTGGGTCTCAATAGCCAACCCGTTAAATTTAGCATTTGTAAGGTAGGATGGAATACGGACCTTGCGAGAGAAGGTCTGGATATGGTGGTAGGGTCCAATGGACCCCTACCTCCATCCATATAATCTCTGCATACTAAGATCTGCTGGGCCACGCTGGGGGGCCACGTGAATCACCGACTTCCCTTCCTGCTTTATCCTGTGAAGAAGTCGAGGATGCAGCAGAATAGGAGGGAAAACTGATTCCAGGGGAACACCAAGGTATCTGTTCCACATGCTAGCGGATCCTTTGTTCTTGACACAAAGTTGTTGATTTCTTTGTTGAACCTGGACGCAAACAGATCTACGCCTGGGATCCACCATCTTTGACATATTGACAGGAAGGTATCGGGGTGAAGGAACCATTCTCCCGGGCACAACTGTTGGACGACACAAGTAGTCCTCCTGGCAATCTTCTATTCTTAGAATGAAGACCGCCGATAGGCAAAGTACATTGGTTTATGCCCAAGATAGGATACGATTCGCCTCTCTCTGGGCCGCAAAAACTTCTTGTGCCCCCTTTGTGATTGATATAGGCCATTGCTGTGGCATTGTCGGATTGGATCCCGACAGGACAATTCTGTAAACTGAACGTTCAGACCCTCAGGGCCAAGTCCTCTGCCCGAATCTCTCTTTTTTTTTTTTTTTTTGCCACATCAGTATTTTTATACCAGAGACTAGAATCAGCTTGCCACTCATTAGTGTCTCGTTCATAATTCCACATCATCATGGCTTGTTTAATTTCATAAATTTTCTCTAAAGTTCCTTGTGATCACATAAAAATTTCATAATATTTAATAGACATGTGCAAAAGGAAAAAATTTGTTTAGTTTCGTTTCGTTTTAATTCGTTAATTCATTAATTTCGTTTAGTTATATTCATTAACTTCCTTAAATTCGTTTTCGGATTTCGTTTAGTTTTCTACTGAATTCGAAAAATCGGCCACATTCGAAAATATTTCAACATGATTTGACATTATTTCAACCACATTCGAAAATATTTTGTGACCCGACTTTAGGGCCATGTATCTCGGGGTCACTTGGTGCTAGAAACTCCAAATTTGGATATGTTGTAGTGCTAGTACTATTGTGTTTGCATACCAAATTTGGGGTTTATAGCTATAAGTGACCCCGAGATATGTGGCCCCAAAATCGGGTCGCAAAATGTTATTCTCTGCTCTAATAACTAATAACATTTTGCGACCCGATTTTGGGGCCACATATCTCGGGGTCACTTATAGCTAGAAACCCCAAATTTGGTATGCAAACAAAATAATACTAGCACTACAACATATCCAAATTTGAAGTGTCTAGCACCAAGTGACCCCGAGATACATGGCCCTAAATTCGGGTCACAAAATATTTTCGAATGTGGTTGAAAAAATTTCGAATGCGGTTGAAATAATTTCGAATCATGTCGAATTCATTCAAATTCATTCGTTATATTTCTTTCGTATTCGTTGTAATTTGTTATTTTTTTATTCGGACATTCGGATGCAAAATTCGGCCGAATTTCGATTCGTTACGAAACGAATTGCACAAGCCTAATATTTAATAAGATACAGACATAGAGGGGACCCACCTTCCCACATTTTGTTTTTACCTTCCCCTTTTCCCTGAATTTCTGGGTGAGTGAAATTTCCCTATATTCCCTTTACCTTTTTGATTTCATTATCTATTACTTCTACTGGTTTCATAATGCTTTATCTGTGCAATTATACCAATTGTTAATTATTTATGAATTGCTTATCATTTGTATAGACCTCCTCCTGAAGAAGCGGACAATCCGCGAAACTAGTAGAGGAACTCTTCATCTACGCCACCAGACCTGAACTCTATTATGAGTATTTGTACACATCAATCTGGGGTGTATTAGAATTTGAATTGTTATTCTCTGTATTTTGTTACTTTTGTTAATTATTAAACTTGTGCTAAATTTTATTACTATCTTTAATTTTTCTCTTACCTTTATATATAAAGTACCAGTATAGTCCAACACCAACCCTTTGGTTCTGGTTTGGTATGAATGGCTAGCATGCACAGCTATCCTATTATCTCCATAACCAAAAAAACTCAATTTTCGAAGATACAAACAAAAACAAAAAGTAAATGGACAAAATGGTGCGAAACCTCCCCATCCCTGGTGTTCTCGAAGTATGTGCCATAGCTATACCTATTACCCTGGCATCCCATACCTACATTTCATTTTTCTCCCCCTCCATCCCCACAGGATCACATCATACACTCAATTTCGATATAATCTCCTCCCTCCTCTCTCCAGTTCTGTACCGGTATCATTCTCAAGTTGATAAACTGAGTCATGGAGAGGCCAACAGGGAAGTCCCAAAAAAGGGGAAAAAAAAAAACGAGAGGGAGGACCCACCCTTCCTAAGAAGGGAGAGGCACACACATAAAACATTAAGAAAGAACAAAAATGTAGAAATAATAAAAGAGTCCCAGCCAGAGGGGAAGAGACACCGGACACTCGTAGGGAAAGTCCGTTTTCCGTGCAGAAGCTGTAGCCCGTCTACCTATGGTAGAATACCCAACTTCCCCAGACTAGACCCCCAATAAACTAATAAACTTCTTGTTGTTACCCTGTTTGATGAAAAAGACCCTTTCATTGCCAATTGTCGTTTTTATGTTTGCCATCCAAGTTTCAACCGATGGGCCTGAATGTGAATGCCATTGTTGAGCAATTAACTTCCTTGCTTGGGAGAGACATCTGATCACTGGTATTTTAACAACGTTGGGAATTGTAAAACCCTCAGGTATAGTCAGGAGACAAGTCCTGACCGTTGCTTTCAGTGTTAAATGAAAGATTCTATTAATCTGATCTATGACCTGCGTCCAGGGCTGGACTTACCATTGGGCTTGACTGGGCTCAAGCCCATGGGCCCCGCCCAATAGGGGGCCCCGTGGTCCCCACCGAGATACATAGCCGAGTGTACTTGGCTCGGCTCCGCTCACAGTCACGTCCAGTCCTGCCCTATGATGGACTTAACACAGGGAGTGGGCGTGAATGTGAGCCGAGCCGAGTACACTCGGCTACTCTCGGCTCCGCTCTGGACTGCGAGAGGACCCGAGAGCAGCCGAGATACACAGGACACTGTACCTCGGTGGCGCCATTTTTAAACTTCAAGACTGCAATGACAAGTCTGCAAATGACACTGACATGGCTGCAGATGGACACTGATAAGGCTGCAGATGGACACTGATAAGGCTGCATTGATGGGCATTTAAATGTACGTTTTTTCCTTAAACTTCCCTCCTAAACTTGGGTTGCGAGTTATACGCCGATAAACACTCCTCTTTTAGGACCTTCAGGCAACACAAACAAAACATCAGTTTTTCGTAGACCTTGACTGTTCTCACCACATCAAAAGAATGTAGTGATTTTTCTTCCATAGAGCAGGGTTCTGGAAAATGGAGGTAGAACAATATCCTGGTTTAGATAAAAAAAAACAACACTACCTTCGGTAGAAAGTAAAGATGAGGACGCAACGCTACCTCATCCTTGTAAATAATAATATGGCTCTTTACAAGAAAGAGCAGCCAACTCTGATACCCTTCTTGCAGAAGATATGGTTACCATAAAAACTAGTTTTTCTTGTCAAAAGGACCAAGAGAATATGTCGTATCGGCTCAAAAAGGCTGTATTTGTAATGAACTGAATTCAAGTCCCAAGGGTTCAGGGGTGACCTAACCGGTGGGATTAAGCCGCATTACCCCCTGAAAAAAACTGTGAACCAAAGAATGCAAAGCAAATGGTCATTGAAATAATACCGATAAGGCCGAGATCTGGCCTTTGAAAGTACTCAAGATCAGCTTCATTTCTAACCCCATCTACAGAAAGTCAAGGATTCTACCTATGAAATACTTCCGGGGGTGCCAACCCCTGGATTCATCCCAGGAGACCTTCGCCTTCCAGACTCTATAATATGTGGTTCCCGAGGCCGGCTTCCTTACATTAACCAAGGTAGATACCACTGAACTTAACAGTCCACGTTTCCTCAGAATGTGGGTCTCAATAGCCAACCCGTTAAATTTAGCATTTGTAAGGTAGGATGGAATACGGACCTTGCGAGAGAAGGTCTGGATATGGTGGTAGGGTCCAATGGACCCCTACCTCCATCCATATAATCTCTGCATACTAAGATCTGCTGGGCCACGCTGGGGGGCCACGTGAATCACCGACTTCCCTTCCTGCTTTATCCTGTGAAGAAGTAGAGGATGCAGCAGAATAGGAGGGAAAACTGATTCCAGGGGAACACCAAGACATCTGTTCCACATGCTAGCGGATCCTTTGTTCTTGACACAAAGTTGTTGATTTCTTTGTTGAACCTGGACGCAAACAGATCTACGCCTGGGATCCACCATCTTTGACATATTGACAAGAAGGTATCGGGGTGAAGGAACCATTCTCCCGGGCAAAACTGCTGGCGACACAAGTAGTCCTCCTGGCAATCTTCTATTCTTAGAATGAAGACCGCCGATAGGCAAAGTACATTGGTTTCTGCCCAAGATAGGATACGATTCGCCTCTCTCTGGGCCACAAAAACTTCTTGTGCCCCCTTTGTGATTGATATAGGCCATTGCTGTGGCATTGTCGGATTGGATCCCGACAGGACAATTCTGTAAACTGAACGTTCAGACCCTCAGGGCCAAGTCCTCTGCCCGAATCTCTCTTTTTTTGCCACATCAGTATTTTTATACCAGAGACTAGAATCAGCTTGCCACTCATTAGTGTCTCGTTCATAATTCCACATCATCATGGCTTGTTTAATTTCATAAATTTTCTCTAAAGTTCCTTGTGATCACATAAAAATTTCATAATATTTAATAGACATGTGCAAAAGGAAAAAATTTGTTTAGTTTCGTTTCGTTTTAATTCGTTAATTCATTAATTTCGTTTAGTTATATTCATTAACTTCCTTAAATTCGTTTTCGGATTTTGTTTAGTTTTCTACCGAATTCGAAAAATCGGCCACATTCGAAAATATTTCAACCAAATTCGAAATTATTTCAACCACATTCGAAAATATTTTGTGACCTGACTTTAGGGCCATGTATCTTGGGGTCACTTGGTGCTAGAAACTCCAAATTTGGATATGTTGTAGTGCTAGTACTATTGTGTTTGCATACCAAATTTTGGGTTTCTAGCTATAAGTGACCCCGAGATATGTGGCCCCAAAATCGGGTCGCAAAATGTTATTCTCAGCTCTAATAACTAATAACATTTTGCGACCCGATTTTGGGGCCACATATCTCGGGGTCACTTATAGCTAGAAACCCAAATTTGGTATGCAAACACAATAATACTAGCACTACAACATATCCAAATTTGAAGTGTCTAGCACCAAGTGACCCCGAGATACATGGCCCTAAATTCGGGTCACAAAATATTTTCGAATGCGGTTGAAATAATTTCGAATCATGTTGAATTCATTCAAATTCATTCGTTATATTTCTTTCGTATTCGTTGTAATTTGTTATTTTTTTATTCGGACATTCGGATGCATCCGAATGTCCGAAAGATGCAAAATTCGGCCGAATTTCGATTCGTTACGAAACGAATTGCACAAGCCTAATATTTAATAAGATACAGACATAGAGGGGACCCACCTTCCCACATTTTGTTTTTACCTTCCCCTTTTCCCTGAATTTCTGGGTGAGTTAAATTTCCCTATATTCCCTTTACCTTTTTGATTTCATTATCTATTACTTCTACTGGTTTCATAATGCTTTATCTGTGCAATTATACCAATTGTTAATTATTTATGAATTGCTTATCGTTTGTGTAGACCTCCTCCTGAAGAAGCGGACAATCCGCGAAACTAGTAGAGGAACGCTTCATCTACGCCACCAGAACTGAACTCTATTATGAGTATTTGTACACATCAATCTGGGGTGTATTAGAATTTTAATTGTTATTCTCTGTATTTTGTTACTTTTGTTAATTATTAAACTTGTGCTAAATTTTATTACTATCTTTAATTTTTCTCTTACCTTTATATATAAAGTACCGGTATAGTCCAACACCAACCCTTTGGTTCTGGTTTGGTATGAATGGCTAGCATGCACAGCTATCCTATTATCTCCATAACCAAAAAAACTCAATTTTCGAAGATACAAACAAAAAAAAAAAGTAAATGGACAAAATGGTGCGAAACCTCCCCATCCCTGGTGTTCTCGAAGTATGTGCCATAGCTATACCTATTACCCTGGCATCCCATACCTACATTTCATTTTTCTCCCCCTCCATCCCCACAGGATCACATCATACACTCAATTTCGATATAATCTCCTCCCTCCTCTCTCCAGTTCTGTACCGGTATCATTCTCAAGTTGATAAACTGAGTCATGGAGAGGCCAACAGGGAAGTCCCAAAAAGGGGGAAAAAAAAAATGAGAGGGAGGACCCACCCTTCCTAAGAAGGGAGAGGCACACACATAAAACATTAAGAAAGAACAAAAATGTAGAAATAATAAAAGAGTCCCAGCCAGAGGGGAAGAGACACCGGACACTCGTAGGGAAAGTCCGTTTTCCGTGCAGAAGCTGCAGCCCGTCTACCCAAAATTTTTCTTGCCCCACCGCCCCCCCCCTCCCCCCATGCAATTTCACTCACCTACTCTAAGGCCGCGTACACACGCGCGGACTGTTCGCCCAACCTTGTTCGTCAAACAGTTTCGGCAAACAGTCCGCTCAAAATTTGCATGAGCGGACTTGCCCACACACGAGCGGACTGTTTCAGCGAACTGTTTGCCAAACAGTTCGCTCAACTTTTGAAATGAACGGACTCGCCCACGTAAGGCGGAGGCAAGTCCGCCCATTTCGAGCGCGTGTGCAGGTAGGCGGGGCCCGCGACGGAGACGTCGCGGGCTCCGCCGCCTGGAGTGGACTTAAAGGGGAACCCCAACGTCGAAAAAAATCGGCGTGGGGGTCCCCCCAAAGTCCACAACAGACCCTTGTCCGAGCACGCTACCCGGCCGGCCAGGAAAGGGGGGCGAGCGAGCGCGCCCCCCCTCCTGAGCCGTACCAGGCCGCGTGCCCTCAACATGGGGGGTGCCTTGGGGAAGGGGGGGCCGCGCGGCCCCCCCACCCCAAAGCACCTTGTCCCCATGTTGATGAGGACAAGGGCCTTCTTCCCGACAACCCTGGCCGTTGGTTGTCGGGGTCTGCGGGCGGGGGGCTTATCGGAATCCGGGAGCCCCCTTTAAGAAGGGGGCCCCCGGATACCGGCCCCCCACCCTATGTGAATGAGTATGAGGTACAATGTACCCCTACCCATTCACCTGTAAAATAAAAGTACCCAAAAAAAAACCACAACACACGAGAAAAAATATTTTATTGCACAGCTCCGGGGGTCTTCCGTCTTCGGGGGTCTTCTCGCCGGACTCCTCCGCTATCTTCTTGTAGCTCTTTTACTAGCGGAGGAGTCCGGCTTTCTTCCTCCCCGCCGCCGGCCTCTTCTCCCGACTTCGGGGGTCTTGTCCCCCTCTTCGGTTCTTCTGCCGGGCCACCGCGCCTTCTTGTAGCTCTTTTACAGGCGGTGGCCCGGTCTTCTGTCGCCGCCGCCTTCCGTTCTTCTGCCGGGCCACCGCGCCTTCTTATAGCTCTTTTGCAGGCGGTGGCCCGGTCTTCTGTCGCCGCTGTCGCCGTCGCCGCCTTCCGTTCTTCTTCTTCTTCTTGTTCTTCTTCTTCTCCAGGAGATGTTGACACGACGCTCTCTCCGGCCGGAATGCCAGAGCCGCCCTGCGCTGCCACTTATATAGTGACAATGGGGCGGTGTCACATGGTATATGTCACATGGGTTGGTCACATGGGTTGATGTCACATGGGGACCCCGCCCCCTTACGATGTCATAGTCCCCATGTGACATCAACCCATGTGACCAACCCATGTGACATATACCATGTGACACCGCCCCATTGTCACTATATAAGTGGCAGCGCAGGGCGGCTCTGGCATTCCGGCCGGAGAGAGCGTCGTGTCAACATCTCCTGGAGAAGAAGAAGAACAAGAAGAAGAAGAAGAACGGAAGGCGGCGACGGCGACAGCGGCGACAGAAGACCGGGCCACCGCCTGCAAAAGAGCTATAAGAAGGCGCGGTGGCCCGGCAGAAGAACGGAAGGCGGCGGCGACAGAAGACCGGGCCACCGCCTGTAAAAGAGCTACAAGAAGGCGCGGTGGCCCGGCAGAAGAACCGAAGAGGGGGACAAGACCCCCGAAGTCGGGAGAAGAGGCCGGCGGCGGGGAGGAAGAAAGCCGGACTCCTCCGCTAGTAAAAGAGCTACACGAAGATAGCGGAGGAGTCCGGCGAGAAGACCCCCGAAGACGGAAGACCCCCGGAGCTGTGCAATAAAATATTTTTTCTCGTGTGTTGTGTTTTTTTTTTGGGTACTTTTATTTTACAGGTGAATGGGTAGGGGTACATTGTACCCCATACTCATTCACATAGGGTGGGGGGCCGGTATCCGGGGGCCCCCTTCTTAAAGGGGGCTCCCGGATTCCGATAAGCCCCCCGCCCGCAGACCCCGACAACCAACGGCCAGGGTTGTCGGGAAGAGGCCCTTGTCCTCATCAACATGGGGACAAGGTGCTTTGGGGTGGGGGGGCCGCGCGGCCCCCCCTTCCCCAAGGCACCCCCCCATGTTGAGGGCACGCGGCCTGGTACGGCTCAGGAGGGGGGGCGCGCTCGCTCGCCCCCCTTTCCTGGCCGGCCGGGTAGCGTGCTCGGACAAGGGTCTGTTGTGGACTTTGGGGGGACCCCCACGCCGATTTTTTTCGGCGTTGGGGTTCCCCTTTAAGTCCATTCCAGGCGGCGGAGCCCGCGACGTCTCCGTCGCGGGCCCCGCCTACCTGCACACGCGCTCGTAATGAGCAGACTTCCCTCCGAGCGGGAACAGTTTGCTCATTTCGAAAGTAGCCTACACACGGGCGGACTGTTCGCTCAAACAAAGTTTCAGCGGACAGTTTTTCGGAATTTCCAAAGGACTTTGTCCGTCAAACTGTCCGCTGAAACTGTCCGCTGAAAGCCCACACACGAGCGGACTGTCCGCCCAAACACTGTTCAGCGGACAAAGTTGGGCAAACAGTCCGCCCGTGTGTACGCGGCCTAAGACATACAATAAATAGCAGCTACACCTAAAATCAGTTTTCTGTATCAGATCAGGCAGCAATTGTGATTGGTTGCCAGAGGTTACAGCATATCATTACTGCTTACTGATTAGTTGCTAGAGGTTACAGCACATCACCTCCTCACAGCAGGGGAGCATGATATACATAGGATTGCCACATTTATTTACATATCAATGCCGCCAGCCGCAGCTATTTACTTAGTATTGTCGCCGCTATTTACATATGAATGCCGGTTATTTATATGTAAACACAGGTCTGCAGGTGAGTCACTTGCACACAACAATAGGGCAGAGCTGGGCAGCATTAGTACCAGAACTTCACACAGATATCAGGATACAGCACAGGAATAAAACTTCAAGGGACAAGGGAATTTACACCTGGATAGTTGGCAAGTATGAGGCAGCTGTTTTGGGCCCCACAACGACAGGGCCCAGGGCAGCTGCCCCTTTTTCCCTGCCTTAAAGACGGCCCTGCGTCTACCTATGGTAGAATACCCAACTTCCCCAGACTAGACCCCCCAATAAACTCATAAACTTCTTGTTGTTACCCTGTTTGATGAAAAAGACCCTTTCATTGCCAATTGTCGTTTTTATGTTTGCCATCCAAGTTTCAACTGACGGGCCTGAATGTGAATGCCATTGTCGAGCAATTAACTTCCTTGCTTGGGAGAGACATCTGATCACCGGCATTTTAACAACGTTGGGAATTGTAAAACCCTCAGGTATAGTCCGGAGACAAGTCCTGACCGTTGCTTTCAGTGTTAAATGAAAGATTCTATTAATCTGATCTATGACCTGCGTCCAGGGCTGGACTTACCATTGGGCTTGACTGGGCTCAAGCCCATGGGCCCCGCCCAATAGGGGGCCCCGTGGTCCCCACCGAGATACATAGCCGAGTGTACTTGGCTCGGCTCCGCTCACAGTCACGTCCAGTCCTGCCCTATGATGGACTTAACACAGGGACTGGGCGTGAATGTGAGCCGAGCCGAGTACACTCGGCTACTCTCGGCTCCGCTCTGGACTGCGAGAGGACCCGAGAGCCGCCGAGATACACAGGACACTGTACCTTGGTGGCGCCATTTTTAAACTTCAAGACTGCAAATGACAAGTCTGCAAATGACACTGACAAGGCTGCAGATGGACACTGACATGGCTGCAGATGGACACTGATAAGGCTGCATTGATGGGCATTTAAATGTACGTTTTTTCCTTAAACTTCCCTCCTAAACTTGGGTTGCGAGTTATACGCCGATAAACACTATAATGTATAGAAGGTAGGGCCCGAAAGTGACTCAAGCCCAGGGGCCCCCACCACCCTAAGTCCTGCCCTGCCTGCGTCCAATACCTAAATAACTTCGGGCACCTCCAGAACATGTGGATGAAATCGCCAAGTCATGCCGCATCTAGGACAATGGTCGTTGTTTCTCCAGCCTAGTTTGAACATTTTCTTAGGGGTATGATATACCCGATAGAAAAAAAAAAAGGTGGGAAGCTTTCTGGGAAGGGGAGATCGAAACTCTAGTGCCGTAGTCAATTATCCGATCCCAGTCGGAATTGGACCGAGGACCTACATCGTTCTCCCATTTTTTCCTACTTTTGAGCAAGGCTTCACGATCCAACATTTTATCCCCTAATCTAGCGTACATATAGGAAATCAGCCCCTTGAGCGTGTCCTGGGACATCATTTGTGATAACACAGGCATCTGGGTCCACTGAACCTTTTGAGGGCCAAATTGTGACTGGACTGCGTGCCTGACCTGGAGATATTTATAAAACGCGCGGTTCGAGAGCGAGAACTCCAATTTTAAGTTATTAAATGATTTAATTTCTGAACCCTGAAATATTTGGATTCGTTGGTTTATACCTTGGTTCACCCATTCTCTACATCTTTCAACTTTAGCTACTTCGGCCAGGTTTCTATTATTCCATAAAGGGGCCAATACAGATACCCCCCCTGGTATCCTAGTATAGCCTTGGCTGTTTTCCAGAGTTTAACAATCTGGTTGATTGTCGGGCAACTTATACCAAACGAGTTTGCCTCAAGGGCCTCAATAAGTGTGCTGTGGGGGGATCCTAACATTAACAGGCTATGGCGAGGCGTACCCTCGCTTAATATTCCTGCTTCTGCTAGATGCTGCATCTGTGCCGTCCAAATAATAAAGCCTAGGATGTGGAACCGCCATCCCCCCCATCCTCCAACGGTAGCTGCAGCGTCCGTAGACTGATCCTAGGCGACCCCTTTCTCTATATAAAATTCTATTTTCTTAAACCACCTCGAGCCAATCCATACCGGCGAGTTGTGGAGAAAATATAGAATTTGGGGGAGCCAAACCATCTTGACCAGATTACAACGTCCCGCCATCGATATGGGGAGGCGGCTCCAAATATCCGCCTTGTCTTTGAGCTTCACCAGGAGAGGGGCTAAGTTATCTTCCAGATACCCATTTACATCCCTTGCCACCCAAACCCCCAAATACTTAAATTTCTCCACCACCTTCAAGTTAAAAGTATCTCGTATTACATCAGTGGCCCCCGTATCTATCGGGAGTAGTGCAGATTTATCCCAATTGATAGTCAATCCAGACACTTGGCCGAATTCCCTAATCATTTTCATAGCCGCTTTTAGCGAAGTTTGAGCTTCTCCCCCAAAAAAAAGCAAAATATCATCGGCAAATAATGCGATCTTTTCCTCCATCTGGCCTCTCCTAAATCCCTGAATGTCTGGGTTAGCCCTAATAGCTATGGCCAATGGTTCCATTGCCAGAACGAAAAGTAGAGGGGAAAGGGGACAGCCCTGCCTCGTACCTCGTTCCAGTTGAAGCCCATCGGAGTACTCATTATTCATTTTTATTTTTGCGCTTGGATTAGTATAGAGCATTTTTATCCATTTGATAAAAATTGGCCCAAACCCAAATCTAACAAGTGCCTCAAACAAATATTCCCACTCGAGACAATCAAAAGCCTTGGCTGCATCCAAGGCTAATATTGCCCTGGGGCCTCCATCGTCTGCCGGGATCTGGACATTCAACTGGGCTCTACGTATGTTAATACTGGTAGACCTGTTGGGGATAAATCCCGACTGGTCAGGATGGAGGAGTTCCATGAATAAACTTTTTTAAACGTGTTGCCAGTATTTTCGCTAAGATCTTTACGTCAGTACATAGCAGCGAAATCGGGCGATACGAAGCAGGATCCATCGGGTCGTTTCCCTCCTTGGGGAGAACCACTATGGTAGCTTCCAACATTGAGGGAGGCAACGTCACCATCACCAGAGCCTGGCAACAAAACCTCGCCATATTTCTTATAAACCTCAATAGGTATCCCATCAGGTCCTGGTGATTTTAGATTTAGCATCTACGCCACCGCTTTACGAAGTTCATCAATAGTTATTGGGGCCTCCATTGCCATAGAATCTTCTACTGATAGTTTTGGTATGCTTATATTTCCCAAAAAAGTAACCGCCGTTCCCCCCCCCCCCCCCCCCCTCTGAGATTTATATATAGAAGAATAGTAATGGTGAAATATATTTTTAATAATAGTAGGTTCAGAGGTGATCTCCCCCTGTGGAGTCCTAACCGCTAGTACCGTTGGGGTCGTGTTTGTTTTAACCAATAGAGACAATAAGCGACCCACTTTTTCACCCTCCCCAAAATTCTCCTGTGTCTGGAGTATACGTCTATTATCTATCTTTCTCCTGATAGTCATCTTATACTCTTGCTGCTTTTCTAACCATACCTTCTGAGTAAATGGGGTTGGGTTGGTAATATACTGCTGTTCTGCCCCTAGCACTGCCTTCCTGGCCTCCTCCTCCTGATTCCTCATCTTAGCTTTGTTTCCAGCAATTTGCTGGATAAAGAGACCCCTTAGAAAGGCTTTTAGTGAATCCCAAATCGCTCCCGCTGATGCAGTCCCCACGTTAATATGAATAAAGTATTTCAGTTCGGATATTAATCGCTCTGGATCGTCCAATATCTCTAACCATGAAGGATCAATTTTCCATTGCCCAGGGTATTACTTATTCCCCACATATAAGCGTCAATGTTAAAAGTTTTTTCCTTAAAATTCCCTCCTAAACTTGGGGTGCATGTTATACGCCGATAAATACAGTAATGTATAGAACGTAGGGCCCGAAAGTGACTCAAGCCCAGGGGCCCCCACCACCCTAAGTCCTGCCCTGCCCAAGGGGGATATCAGACCGTTCCCCCTTAACATTGACGCTTATTGTGGGGAATGGTCTGATATCCCCCTTGGGCAGGGCAGGACTTAGGGTGGTGGGGGCCCCTGGTCTTGAGTCACTTTCGGGCCCTACGATCTATACATTACCGTATTTATTGGCGTATAACTCGCACCCCAAGTTTAGGAGGGAATTTTAAGGAAAAAAACTTTTAGGAGAGAAGTTCAAGGAAAAAAACTTACATTTAAATCCCCATCAATGCAGCCTTATCAGTGTCCATCTGCAGCCTTGCCCATCCATCTGCAGCCTTGTCAGTGTGATACAGTGTCCTGTGTATCTCGGTGGCTCTCGGGTCCTCTCGCAGTCCCAAGCGGAGTCCAGAGTAGCCGAGTGTACTCGCCTCAGCTCACAGTCACACCAGTCCCTGTGTTATGTCCATCATAGGGCGTGACTGTGAGTGGAGCCGAGCTGGGTACACTCGGCTATGTATCTCGGGGGGGCCCCCTATTGGGAGGGGCCCATGGGCTTGAGCCCAGTCAAGCCCAATGGTAAGTCCAGCCCTGCCCTTGGGCCATATTTTACTGCCTCCACCAAGGCCAAAGCTTGGCTATTCACCAGGGCCCTATCGAGTCTGGATAAAGTAAAAAAAAAGACATTGAAAAACAGGAATATTGTCGCTCCAACGGGTACCGAGTACGCCACGAGTCACATAATCCCACTTCATGTAGGAAGTGAGATAGTCTCGTCTCGTTCCCCGCCGTTGTTGAAATTACCGTTGGAAATCTATCTAAGGATTTGTCCAGGACTTCATTAAAATCCCCCCCACTACTATTACAGGGATATCAGATTTATACATTGTAAATAGTATTAGCTCGTGTAGAATCTCCAACTTAAATGGAGGTGGGACATATATATATATATTTGCTATCACATATGGGTTGTTTTCAATACGGCAATATAAAAAAATGTAACGATCCTTTGTGTCTATACAACTATTATAACAAGAAAACAAAACCGCCCTATCGATCAAAATGCTCACCCCTCTTGCATATGAGGAGAACACCGAATGAAATTGAGTTTGGAATTTCCGGCCACGAAGGAGCGGAACCGTCTCAGCGGTCAGATGAGTGTCTCCTGCAAAAGCAAAGCAATCCGGGCCCCATGCCCTCTAGTGCTGATAATACCACAGCTCTCTTGGTCGGATCTCCCAAACCCCGGACATTCCATGACATTACCCTGATTCTTCTTGCCTGCATCTCATCCTATCAGCCTATGTAACGGGCAGGTTGAAACCAGGGGCAGACTGACCATTGGGCCACTCGGGCACTGCCTGAGGGCCCCATGCCCTCTAGTGCTGATAATACCACAGCTCTCTTGGTCGGATCCCCCAAACCCCGGACATTCCATGACATTACCCTGATTCTTCTTGCCTGCATCTCATCCTATCAGCCTATGTAACGGGCAGGTTGAAACCAGGGGCAGACTGACCATTGGGCCACTCGGGCACTGCCTGAGGGCCCCATGCCACTAGGGGGCCCCATTAGCGTTGCCAGCCTCAGTAAAACCAGGGCCAGTATGTAAAAATTTGTGTTTTTTTTACATCTGTGTCTGAAATTTGGTCTAAAAATCCAGAGATTATAGCTGCCCTACCTCTCCAGTACCTTCTCAGCCAATAGAAACATGTCTGTGTATACTGTGCGATTGTATACTGTGTGTGTGTGTTTGTGTATACTGTGTGGCCCCATAATCTCCTATTGCCCGGGGGCCCCATGAGTTGTCAGTCCGCCCCTGGTTGAAACAAACAACAGAAAAGGAAAAAAAGAAAGAAAAGACCTTCTCCTTCCCCCACAATTGCATTCGTGTCATTCCCAGATACATAAATTAGATTGTTATCCCCCCCCAGTTGTGGTACCTCCTCCCACCTCCTCCCAGGAGGTAAATCCTTAATCTTGTGTATACATATATTTGTGCAATATTTCCCAACCTTCCCACCCTATCCCTCCTCTTCCCTAAAATTAGGACCGCCCCCCCCTCCCCACCCTCCTATCATGCCCTACAGGGCTCCTCCCCCCTAGGGGTTGACCCGTGACCTTCCTACACCCCATCCACCACTTACTTGCACTATCTCTACTTAGTGCGTCACTCAAAAACCAGACCCAAAATGAGGGGCGCGGATGCACCCCTCTACCCATATGCATTCTTTTAACCTCAACCCCTCAAAATACAGCCCCCCCCCTCCTTTTTGTACATGAAAATAAACGTGCAAATAATTGTTGATATCTCATGTCCTATCTTCACCCCCCTCATCCCCCACACAACAAATTACAAACAGTAATGCCGCGTACACACGGTCGGAGAATCCGTCGGAATGTGTCTTATCGGACCGTGTCGTCGGATAATCTGACTATGTGTGGTCTGCATCGGACTGATTCCGTCCGAATATCCGTCGGACCCAATTTTCCAACATGTTGGAAATATTTCCCAGCCAACTGGTTCGATCGGACATACTCCGATCATGTGTAGAGAATTTTGATCGGACCAAGTGCCACGCATGCTCAGATCAAATTCCTACATCAAAGCTATTGGCTACTAGCCTGAACGTAGTCCCATCGTAACGAAATGACGTCATCACGTTCTGAAAGATCGGATTTTTCGACAACTTAGTCCGACCGTGTGTATGCAACAGTTTCGGACACAATCCGTCAGACTGAATCTGACGGACAAAATCCGACGGATTTGGTTGGCAGAATCTCCGACCGTGTGTACAGGGGCTTAGATTATTAAATCATGAAAACCAACCCAGTTACATAGGTCTATAACTCTTTTTTGTTTTCTTCTAACCATTGGGCTGCCTCCCTCGGTGTATTAAAAAAAAAACGTGCTACCGAGTGCTATTACCCTCAGGCGAGCTGGATAGAGGAGAGCGTAATCTAACTTATATTTAATCATACTACGCTTGACTGGAATAAATTTGGCTCTTCGTTTCTGGAGATCCGGCGAAAAGTCAGGATATAAAGAGATCCTAGCTCCTTCAAATCTAATATCGCCCTTCTCCCTAGCTTCTCGCAGTAAGCACACTTTATCGTTATAATTAAGGACTTTGATCAATATGGGCCTAGGATGATCCCCCCTATTGGGAGCATTGGCAGGGGCTCGGTGTGCACGTTCTATTGTGAATAAGGGACTAAAAGCAGCAGCCCCAAAAAAAATCTCGAAACCATCCTTCCAGAAAACCTATCAAGTTGGTGCCCTCGCAGCGCTCGGGGAGGCCTATCACCCTAATGTTGTTTCTTCGATTTCTATTTTCCATCTCGTCCAACTTGGCTGCTTGATTATTGATCATTTTTTTTAAGGGATTCAACTTCATGCTTCACAGGGCTCAACTCGTCCTCCATCACGCTTACGCGTTCCTCAAGATCGGAGGTCCTTACTATAGTCCTATTTATTTCTTGTCGCATAGATAGTAATTCCTCTTTGATCGCTCTCAACTGACTATCAAAGCTGGATATTGAAACTTTACATTCCTTAATCGCATTCAATATGTCTCTTAGTGTAGGCTCTCCCTCCAGCATAGCAGGTATAGATGTATAAATACTAGCTGGTGTATCGGTCACTTCCATATTTATTGTGGCCGTTACAGTTTTTCCTCCCCGTGGTCCCTTAGTACCGCCAGATTTAGGAATTGATGGAGTAAGAGGGTTAGTCGCAACATGTCCTTGGCTCTTTCTATCGCCAGGCAAGTTCTTAGCCCCTGTACACACGGTCGGAGATTTCCACAACCAAATCCGTCGGATTTTGCCCATCGGATTTTGTCCGTCGGATTGTGTCCGAAACTGTTGCATACACACGGTCGGACAAAGTTGGCGAAAAATCCGATCTTTCAGAACGTGATGACGTAATTTCGTTACGATGGGACTACGTTCAGGCTAGTAGCCAATAGCTTTGATGTAGGAATTTGATCTGAGCATGCGTGGCACTTGGTCCGATCAAAATTCTCTACACATGATCGGAGTATGTCCAATCGAACCAGTTGGTCGGGAAATATTTCCAACATGTTGGAAAATTGGGTCCGACGGATATTCCGATGGAATCAGTCCGATGCAGACCACACACAGTCGGATTATCTGAAGACACGGTCCGATAAGACACATTCCGACGGATTCTCCGACCGTGTGTTCTGTAAAACATTTTGTTGGCTACTCGTCTTTGAAGGTGAAGCCGGGCCCCGAATGGGCATAGCGCTCTAGTTTTGCGGCCGCAGTCAAAGCCGGGTGATTGGATTTATCCTTAGCCGATCGGGTGATTTGAGACCCCTCCGTTGGGGGGTTGCTCTTCAAGGGGTCTTTTCCTAGACATAATTGGCTTTAGATAAGAACTAAAGTTTTTTCCCTCTAGAGAATCGATGAACCGCCGTGTCGCTCCCGCCCAAGGTATCCGGGAGCGACACGGCGATCGACCAGAAAGATCAGAAACCCCCTTAAAGAAAAGGGGGTAAAACGCGACAATCTAGGCCACAGCTCCAATGATATTGCAAACAGGAAAGGGCAGTTTATATGGAAAGCGGTATATGCGATATATTAATCATACATACTATTAACATTCTGTTCCTAGATATGTCGTTTCCAACAATTGCTACACACTCCATGTCTGATACTCTTCAACACTTCTGGTTCTCTTTGTTTTGCCTGATATCGCATCCATTTCTATGCCGCCTCAGTTCCCGGGGAGGGATCTTACCCATGGCCCGCCCTGCGCCCGCTGCCGCACACTGCACTTCCCGTCCGGATTGGTGAGTCTGCCCTGGCTAACCATTCACACGCATTAAAATCCCCATTAATTTATCTTTATCTATATGGTTAGTATATTATATATTTTTTTATTTTTTAGGAACCTTTTGGTCGCATCAGCTCCTGATGAGTGGGGATGCACCCACGAAACGCGTCGAGATTTTGAATTGATGCCCCAGTTATACTCCATACGGAATTATATTTATTTTATTATGAATTGACCTTTTTAACTATATACTAAAAATGTACTTTTGTTTAACATCTAGTGGATGCATATCTACCATGTGGGTGCACTTGCTGATGTCGGGTTTGCTGTCATAGGCACTACCAAACCACACTACCCAATTAATTTATTTATTATTATTATGTGCTGCTATATGTGAATACTTTATATCATGTTTCTACTGCATTGACGCCTATATACTCTATGAATTTGATCGTTATCTATTATGATCTGTTACTGAACAATTAATAAAAATTTTAAATATGGTTAAAATCTACCTCCACTATCCAAGTGCTTCATTTTAAAGTCCCAAACTTCCTTTTATACGTACCGATTACCGGGATGGAGGCACTTGCTGTGGTGTGCTTCATTTAAAGTCCCAAAAATTCCCCCCCCCTTTTTTGCATATGCGATATATGCGACTCCCTAATATCCATACTAAGATCTCTAAAAAGCGGGATAAGGGGGGGGGGGGGGGGGACTGTAGTACAAAAGTGGATTACCCAATGGGCAAGTGCACAGAGAGACAGCCACTTTTAAAAAAGGATAGGTAAGTAATCCCCAGTCACTTAAACAGCAAGGAGCTAATGTTATATATGCAGTACAAACGAATCAAGTAGTGCAGTCCAGAGAGAGAAAAAAAAAAAGAAGAAAAAAAATATTTCAAATACTAGTAGAAAGTCTATGCCTTCAAACAGTTTGATTTGATTCCACTCTCTTGCGTGTGTAAATTTAAATTGATTAATCAATTAATTAATTAATAATTAATTAATAATAATTAATAATTATACATTATAATTATTAATAATTAATAATTAATAATTAATTAATAACAGGGCAAAAAAAAAAATCCTTCATCAGTGTATAATATAGGAATCAAAGCGATACCACACCGCACATCCAAAGGAGCTTCTTCTCAGGTCCCTGGTTTGTCCTCAGCACGTCTGAAACACCGGCCAGAGGATCTCCTAAGAAAAAAAGTATTACCTCTGCTACATGGAACGATAGCACTTTAAGAGAACCTCCTGTCTTGGCACCAGCAGCAGCGAGGGATATTACAGAACGCCGCTGTCGTCCCAAGTCTCGCGATATCCTCTACGAGATTCACAGTCCCTTTTCCTTCCACACACCGGCGGGACCGCGCTCCAGTCCAACGGGACCCGGAACCCCAGAAGCGGTCAAGAGCCCCGCGCAGGCAAGCGGGGACCGCACAGATACGCCGGCCACCCAAAGAAAAGAGCAGGGGGAAGAGCCCCGGCCAGGCAGCCCAGGTGAGAGAGGCTCCGAGCGGCAGGCACAGATTTAGGCAAGCAGGGTGGAGAGGGGGAGAGCTACACCACACTCTCACTCCTCAATCATTCTCACTACCGTTCACGCCCCGGTCACGCCCCCTGTGCCCGAATCTCTAGAATGTTAATGGGCAAGGTCATTTCTGATCTGGAGCCAGTTCTCTTGGGACAGTTGCCTCTTCCAGGACTGCACCCCAACCTAAAAAAAAAAGGTTGGCATATGTTGTTACCACTTCCCAGGTAACTGTAGGAAGGATTTTCCCCTTTGCAGATTTTTGGTTATTAACCATAAACTGAGGCTCCGACGCACCTTTGGAGCCAGACACATTGGGAAATCTAAAGCTTGGACCTTCTGATAGGATATTATTTTACAGCAGCCTCGAGTGAAACTGAGCTTAAGGAACGGCCTCAAATGAAGCCACTATCTTTCCCAACAACCTCATACAAAGCTGAATGGAAGGATTCTTCTTTGCTTCGACCACCTGAATCAGTTCCTTTATGGCGCTGGTCTTTGCGTGGGGGTACCTATGATCAGACCCAAGTATTCTAGCCTCCTTCATGGTTTTAAGGAAGATTTCTCTAGTTTGAGAATCCAACCTAGGTATTCCAGGTGGTTGAATGTGGTGACCAGGCATGTACTGGCCATTAGGACTACTGGGAGTTTCCCGGTGGGCCGATGGCTCAGTGGGCCACTCTGATGTAAGGGGGCTGGTGTTGGGACACTCTGATGTAAGGGGATGGTGATGGGACACTCAGATGTAAGGGGGCTGGTGATGGGACACTCTGATGTAAGGGGGCTGGTGATGGGACACTCTGATGTAAGGGGGATGGTGATGGGACACTCTGATGTAAGGGGGGTGGTGATGGGACACTCTGATGTAAGGGGGCTGGTGATGGGACACTCTGTTGTAAGGGGGCTGGTGATGGGACACTCTGATGTAAGGGGGCTGGTGATGGGACACTCAGATGTAAGGGGCTGGTGATGGGACACTCTGATGTAAGGGGGGTGCTGATGGGACACTCTGATGTAAGGGAGCTGGTGATGGGACACTCTGATGTAAGGGGGCTGGTGATGGGACACTCTGATGTAAGGGGGCTGGTGATGGGCCACTCTGATGGAAGGGGGCTGGTGATGGGACACTCTGATGTAAGGGAGATGGTGATGGGCCACTCTGATGGAAGGGGGTGGTGATGGGACACTCTGATGTAAGGGGGTGCTGATGGGACACTCTGATGTAAGGGGGCTGGTGATGGGCCACTCTGATGTAAGGGGGTGGTGATGGGACACTCTGATGTAAGGGGGTGCTGATGGGACACTCTGATGTAAGGGGGTGGTGATGGGACTCTCTGATGTAAGGGAGTGCTGATGGGACACTCAAAATGTAAGTGGGCCGGTCTGGATGAAGTCCAGGGCCAAATTTCTGTCCCAGTCCAGCCCTGGTGGTGACCATACTTTGGTCTAAGTGGGCTACTGACTGGTCTATCAAGAGCAGATCGTGTAGGCAAACTATAATTGTATACCTTAGGCCCTTAATCTGGCTAGAGGAGGGGGCAGAGGCTTTGTAAACACTCAAGGTGCAATAGCTAGACCAAAAATCAGAGCTACAAACTGTAAATGAAGATTTTCTACCTTGAAAAGTAGCTATTACTGGTGAGCGGGGAAATAGGCACATGGAGGTATGCATCCTTCATGTCGATTGACGCCAGAAGTTCCCCTCCTTGTAGGATGGAGACCACTGATTTGATTGACTCCATGTGAAAAAAGAGTGGATATTCAGGAGCCGGTTTAGATCTTTGAGATCCAGAATGGGTTTGACATCTCCATCCGGTTTTGACACTGTGAAAAAAGGTTTGAACAAAACCTCGACCCCCTGTTCTTTCATGGGGACCACCATGATCAATTTTTTTGCCAATGCTTGAAAGAAAGACTTCTTTTTCTCTGGATCCTTAGTAACGTTAGATCTGAGAAAACGAGGAGACGGGATCTCTTGGAACTCCAGTTTGTACTGTGGAGCCATTGAGGAAGTTCCCCATCTGTCTCGACACTCTTCCTGCCAGACCCCTGAGAACTGCAGAAGTATTCCCCCTACTTGAGCGAGCCGGGCGCCTCGTCATAAGGAGGCCTTAATATTTTGTAGGTTTCCTCCACCAAGATGTTTTTTTTGTCCCTGGAGTTGACCCTGAAGATTACCTCTTGAACTTGACGGTGGAGGCCGTTTGTGACTGCCTGGAGAAGGAGTTCGCTTAAATGAAGTACGTTTACTTCTTTTCTTAAATGGCAAAGGGGAACTTTTTCCACCAGAAATTCTTTAGATGCTTTACCCAAATCATCCCCAAACAGCCGCTTCACTGCAAAAAGGAAGACTAGCCGGGAGCTTCTTGCATGGCGCTCAGCGAATGGCGTGAGGCCCGAAGGATAGAATCTCTCATAGTGACTATTACAAGCATAAAGCTGCTAGTAGCTTGCCAGATCCTGAGCCTGCTGAACAGGATAATCTTGAACACCCGTCTAACTGGTCTCTCAAGAATTGGCCAATTGCTGTCAGCGCAGGTGAAACACTCAACCTGGCAGAGAAAAAAAAAGGTTTTTTTAATAGGAATTCCAACTTTTTATCCATTGGATCCCTAAGCATTTGAGCGTTGTCTGCCGGACAAGTCAAACTTTCATTCACAGAGGATATAACAGCGTCAATTGCTGGTATCCCCACCTTTAGGGAATTTTTCCCCCCCCCCATAGGATAAAGTGCGAAAAAACGTTTTAGGAGGGACAAAATGCTTATCTGGGTGATCCCACTCAGATACAAAAAGCTTTTCCAGCAATGAATGGACAGGAAAGGCATGCACAGCTTGAGGAGGCTTTAGCGAACCCAAACACTCAGTTAAAGCGGAGGTCTACCCTAAAGTGGACCTTCCGCTCATTGGAACCCTCCCCCCCTCCGGCGCCACGATCGGCACCTTTCAGGGGGGAGGGGGGTGCAGTTACCTGGATAATTCAGGTAACTGCACCCACTTCGGGGATAGCTCTCTGCGGAAAGGGGCGTAGATCTACACCCCTTTCCAAAAGTCCCCCGCTGCCTGCTGGGAAACACACAGATCCCAGAGACAGCGGGGTCCATCCTTATTGTGCAGCGCGATTCGCGCATGCGCAGTAGGGAACCGGGAAATGAAGCCGAAAGGCTCCACTTCCTGATTCCCATACCCAAGATGGCGGCGGCAGCACCCGAGTGACGATCGAGAGATCAGCTTCGGGTGCCGACATCGCGGGCGCACTGGGCGGGTAAGTGTCCTTATTTTAAAAGTCAGCAGCTGCTGTATTTGTAGCTGCTGGCTTTTTAAAAAAAAAAACGGCGGACTCCCAGCGGACTCCCGCTTTAAGGGTAGCAAAAGCCTGGAGAGGACCATTCAGTAAGAAATGGCACCCTCTATCTTTCAGTTTGTGAAGCTGATCCTCCCGCATTTAACCCCTCACAAGAGAAGTCATCAGCCTCACCACGGTCCCCTGAGGGAATTCATCTTCTCCCACCCCCAGTTCCTCAGTTTGAGGGTCCCGGGTAATGGTAGGGAACCTGCCCCATTTTGTCCCACACTGGGATGCAATTAAAGCTGCTAACCTTTTTTCCAGTCCTATCATGGCTGAGGAAAAAGACCTCTTTAGTAATATAGACAGGGGCTGCAGTGTTGAAAACAGTTGCAAACATTTCATGGCCCCGATGCTCACTCACTGACCAGCCACCCCCTCTCAGGGGAGGATGCCATTGTAGAGATGAGTAGGCTTTCCACAGCTTGGGGGAGACCCTTTTACCCTCTTTTTGGGGGTGTTTAAATCCCCCTTCTGACCGATGCGCAAATGCAGAGGTACTACTAGAAGAAATCGCATTCCACTGCTTGAGCAATAGTCCAGCAACTGCCGCTGCTATTAATGCTCAGCCTGATGCTTTTAGTAAATGTGCCAAGGAAATGCCGGATCACCAAACCTCTTACATGCCCCTTTTTTTTTTGCTCTTGTGTCCCTCCGACATCTGCAGCCAGCAAAAATTTAGCTTTTAAATATACTTCCACGCGTGACGTTGCTGCACGCCAACACCGCGCTAAGCCCCACCCCTTCTGTCACATCACGCCCCCGCTCTCTTTTCAAAAGAGGATTTTCCTGCACGAGCGTGGGGCTCCGATCCGATGGGATCTGCGTGTGTGTGTGTGTGTGTGTGGGGGGGGGGGGGTGAGGAGGAGACCTGTAACAAGCTGCCCCTCAGGGGCGGTGAAAGAATGGAGCGGCATCGCTGAGCGTTTTGGCTTCCCCCTATCCAGGGAGAGGGGGAGAGCTTTGTTCAGGTGGGGGATCCCCCCCCAATATTACTGGAGGACTGAGCTGCTCGTCGGAGGGAAGCCTGCAGCTTCTGCTGACACAGGGTGACTCTGTGGAAAGCATGACAAGGTACGTACTCCATACAGCTCTCAGTGGTGACTCTTAGGCATGACAACATTTACTTTTTTTAAAGGAGACATTTCATAAGAAAAGAAAAAAATTCCTTAGAAACCTCCACTTACCTTTCCCGCCGCAGGGATTTCTGTGATAAAACCAACAGACCCAATCTTCACCCCTCACGGTGGGCTTTGTTACAAACCCTTCAGGAACCGGGGACCCTCGGGGAACCCACGCTCCTGGACCCGTAAAGCACCCCGCCAGTAAAAACTTTATGGCTGAAAACACCAAAGCACTGGATCCCGGGGTCCAGCTCTCTTAAAAGAGAAGCGTTATGGGCTAAACCTTGTTTCTTCGGACACGAGGCCTGGGTACCATTAAATTCGGCCTAAAAATACACTTTGAGTGGATCCGGCTGCATAGCTAGCCCCAGCAAGGTTTGCTTCAGTGGCACATCTTTACTCATGACCAACACCTTAGACACTGGCGAAAAAACTGAGGTACTCCCAGCAGTGGGAGGGGTTATATAGGCAGGTGGGAGGGGTTATATAGGGAGGCAACATCCTGTTTTGCCTTGTGTCCATCACCTGAAGGTGGCCTATAATCCACATAGTAATTACTATGGCTCTGTGTCCCATGATGTACGATAAAGAAAGAAGGTTATCGGTGGGTTAGTGGATATGTGCCCATGGAGCATGAATCACAAAGAAGAAGATTATAGGTGTGTTAGTGGATATGTGCTCTTGGAGTGAGGACCATGAAGAAGAAGTTCATTGGTGGGTTGGATATGTGCCCATGGAGTGAGGGCCATGAAGTAGAAGGTTATTGGTGGGATAGTGGATAGGTGACCATGGAGTGAGGGCCATGAAGTAGAAGGTTATTGGTGGGATAGTGGATAGGTGACCATGGAGTGAGGCCCATGAAGTAGAAGGTTATTGGTGGGATAGTGGATAGGTGACCATGGAGTGAGGGCCATGAAGAAGGTTATCGGCGTGTCAGGGGATAAGTGCCTGTGGAGCGTGGACCATGAAGAAGAAGGTTATCGGTAGGATAGTAGATATGTGCTCCTGGAGCACATACAATGAAGAAGAAGGTTATCGGTGGGTTAAAGGATGTCTGCCCGAGGAGTGAGAACCATGAAGAAGATTATCAGTGGGTAGGGGATATGTGCTTATGGAATGAGGACCATGAAGAAGAAGGTTATTGGTGGGTTGGGGGTCCAGGGATATGTGCCTGTGGAGCGAGGACCATGAAGAAGAAGTTCATTGATGGGTTGGATATGTGCCCATGGAGTGAGGCCTATGAAGAAGAAGTTCATTGGTGGGTTAGTGGATATGTGTCTGTGATCTGAGGCCCATGAAGCAGAAGGTTATGGGTGGGTTGGATATGTGCCTGTTGAGTGAGGACCATGCAGAAGAAGGATATTGGTGGGATGGGGGATATGTCTCTGTGATGTGAGGACCATGAAGAAGAAGGTTATCGATGGGTTGTGGGTTAGGGAACATGTGCCCGTGGAGGGAGGACCATGCAGAAGAAGGTTATGGATGGGTGAGGGGTTATGTGCCCGTGGAGGGAGGACCATGAAGAAGAAGGTTATCGGTGGGTTGGATATGTGCCCATGGAATGAAGACCATGCAGAAGAAGGTTTATTGGTGGGTTGGATATGTGCCTGTGGAGTGAGGACCATGCAGAAGAAGTATATTGGTGGGTTAGGGGTATGTGTCTGTGATGTGAGGCCCATGAAGAAGTAGGTTATCGGTGGGTTGGGGGGTATGTGTCGGTGATGTGAGGACCATGAAGATGGTTATCAGTGGGTAGGGGATATGTGCCCATGGAGCGAGGACCATGAAGAAGAAGGTTATCGGTGGGTTGGATATGTGCCCATGGAGCGAGGACCATGAAGAAGAAGGTTATGGATGGGCTAGGGTTTTTTTGCTCGTGGAGTGAGGACCATGCAGAAGAAGTTCATTGGTGGGTTGGGGGGTATGTGTCTGTGATGTGAGGCCCATGAAGAAGAAGGTTATCGGTGGGTTGGATATGTGCCCATGGAATGAGGACCATGCAGAAGAAGGTTATTGGTGGGTTGGATATGTGCCCATGGAATGAGGACCATGCAGAAGAAGGTTATTGGTGGGTTGGGGATATGTGTCTGTGATGTGAGGCCCATGAAGAAGAAGGTTTATCGGTGGGTTGGATATGTGCCCGTGGAGCGAGGACCATGCAGAAGAAGGTTATTGGTGGGTTGGGGATATGTGTCTGTGATGTGAGGCCCATGAAGAAGAAGGTTTATCGGTGGGTTGGATATGTGCCCGTGGAGCGAGGACCATGCAGAAGAAGGTTATTGGTGGGTTGGGGGTATGTGTCGGTGATGTGAGGCCCATGAAGCAGAAGGATATCGGTGGGTTGGATATGTGCCCGTGGAGCGAGGACCATGAAGATGGTTATCAGTGGGTAGGGGATATGTGCTTATGGAACGAGGACTGTGAAGAAGAAGGTTATCGATGGGTCGTGGGTTAGGGGAACATGTGCCCGTGGAGTGAGGACCATGAAGAAGAAGGTTTATCGGTGGGTTGGATATGTGCCCATGGAATGAAGACCATGCAGAAGAAGGTTTATTGGTGGGTTGGATATGTGCCTGTGGAGTGAGGACCATGCAGAAGAAGTATATTGGTGGGTTGGGGGGTATGTGTCGGTGATGTGAGGACCATGAAGAAGAAGGTTATCGGTGGGTTGGATATGTGCCCGTGGAGTGAGGACCATGCAGAAGAAGGTTATTGGTGGCCATATAAAGAGTTCAGCTGAGAGGATCACAATGGAGAAGAGAGGAGATTTTGGCCCCGGTACAGGGTATCTGTATTGTGAATATGAAGGTGGGGGTGGGGTTGGGGAAGGAAGTAGAGGATGAATCCATGCCGGCATTCCACTCAATATGGGTCAGTGATGAGTTGATTCACTCAATGGGCCAACAAGGAGCAGTTGATATCTCCAGGGGGGTAATGTTCCCCCGGGGGGGTCCAGATCCACTCAAATTTTCATTCTTGATGGCGGCAATTTTCTCAAAGATGAAGCGTGTCATTTTTTTACTTCCCATGCGGGGAGCGGAGGACCACCATGGCTTTTACCAAATCTTGCCCTGCCCCTGTGATGGGGAACGTCAGGAGAGGAACCCGGGCGTCTGTACCTTCTGATGGCCCCCGGGTGACTTTCATAGACCCCAGTGTCCGACCTTGCCAGGATTTTCACTGGTTATGGGGGATGGGAGGGCTTGTGATGACGGAAACTTTCCAGCACGATGGTCATGTTCTGCCATTCAGATGTATTTGGTGGGATGAGAACAATCTATTCATTGCTACAAATCTCAGGAGGAGGACAGCTGACCAGGAACTGCGGGGGGAACATTGGCTGCGGTCAGGGCGTTGGTGGGGGGAGGGGGGGATTTTCAGCTTCTCCCCCTTATTGTATACACAGCGTCCCGTATACAATCCCCTCCCGGGATAACGAGCTCAAGAGCGGAATAATCAGGAGAACATGTGATAGGAGAGGTCACCTGACTGTATCCGGATAATTATACACCAACCCCCTCCCCCATCACACGTATATAAAAAATATATCTCACCTCCCCTCCCGGGGGAGCCAATAGAAACGAGCGGCACAGCGATCCTCCCACAAACAGCTGACACTCGTTTCCTGCGTGACAAAATCATCACATATGGAGGTCGGATAACACAGTACTGCGCTCCACTATAGGGGGCGCTATACAGAGAAACTGAGGAGTCACCCAGATCCATAATATCTGGGAGTATCCTCTATAATATATCTTATATCTTGAGAGCGGTGATGTCACTCCTGTATAATATATCTTATATCTGGAGAGCGGTGATGTCACTCCTCTATAATATATCTTATATCTTGAGAGCGGTGATGTCACTCCTGTATAATATATCTTATATCTGGAGAGCGGTGATGTCACTCCTGTATAATATATCTTATATCTGGAGAGCGGTGATGTCACTCCTGTATAATATATCTTATATCTGGAGAGCGGTGATGTCACTCCTGTATAATATATCTTATATCTGGAGAGCGGTGATGTCACTCCTGTATAATATATCTTATATCTTGAGAGCTGTGATGTCACTCCTGTATAATATATCTTATATCTGGAGAGCGGTGATGTCACTCCTGTATAATATATCTTATATCTGGAGAGCGGTGATGTCACTCCTGTATAATATATCTTATATCTGGAGAGCGGTGATGTCACTCCTGTATAATATATCTTATATCCAGAGATCGGTGATGTCACTCCTGTATAATATATCTTATATCTGGAGAGCGGTGATGTCACTCCTGTACAATATATCTTATATCTGGAGAGCGGTGATGTCACTCCTGTATAATATATCTTATATCCAGAGATCGGTGATGTCACTCCTGTATAATATATCTTATATCCAGAGATCGGTGATGTCACTCCTGTATAATATATCTTATATCTGGAGAGCGGTGATGTCACTCCTGTACAATATATCTTATATCTGGAGAGCGGTGATGTCACTCCTGTATAATATATCTTATATCTGGAGATCGGTGATGTCACTCCTGTATAATATATCTTATATCCAGAGATCGGTGATGTCACTCCTGTATAATATATCTTATATCCAGAGATCGGTGATGTCACTCCTGTATAATATATCTTATATCTGGAGAGCGGTGATGTCACTCCTGTATAATATATCTTATATCTGGAGAGCGGTGATGTCACTCCTGTATAATATATCTTATATCTGGAGATCGGTGATGTCACTCCTGTATAATATATCTTATATCCAGAGATCGGTGATGTCACTCCTGTATAATATATCTTATATCCAGAGATCGGTGATGTCACTCCTGTATAATATATCTTATATCTGGAGAGCGGTGATGTCACTCCTGTACAATATATCTTATATCTGGAGAGCGGTGATGTCACTCCTGTATAATATATCTTATATCCGGAGAGCGGTGATGTCACTCCTGTACAATATATCTTATATCTGGAGAGCGGTGATGTCACTCCTGTATAATATATCTTATATCTGGAGAGCGGTGATGTCACTCCTGTATAATATATCTTATATCTGGAGAGCGGTGATGTCACTCCTGTATAATATATCTTATATCTGGAGAGCGGTGATGTCACTCCTGTATAATATATCTTATATCTGGAGAGCGGTGATGTCACTCCTGTATAATATATCTTATATCTGGAGAGCGGTGATGTCACTCCTGTATAATATATCTTATATCTTGAGAGCTGTGATGTCACTCCTGTATAATATATCTTATATCTGGAGAGCGGTGATGTCACTCCTGTATAATATATCTTATATCTGGAGAGCGGTGATGTCACTCCTGTATAATATATCTTATATCTGGAGAGCGGTGATGTCACTCCTGTATAATATATCTTATATCCAGAGATCGGTGATGTCACTCCTGTATAATATATCTTATATCCAGAGATCGGTGATGTCACTCCTGTATAATATATCTTATATCTGGAGAGCGGTGATGTCACTCCTGTACAATATATCTTATATCTGGAGAGCAGTGATGTCACTCCTGTATAATATATCTTATATCCGGAGAGCGGTGATGTCACTCCTGTACAATATATCTTATATCTGGAGAGCGGTGATGTCACTCCTGTATATCTTATATCTGGAGATCGGTGATGTCACTCCTGTATAATATATCTTATATCCAGAGATCGGTGATGTCACTCCTGTATAATATATCTTATATCCAGAGATCGGTGATGTCACTCCTGTATAATATATCTTATATCTGGAGAGCGGTGATGTCACTCCTGTACAATATATCTTATATCTGGAGAGCGGTGATGTCACTCCTGTATAATATATCTTATATCCGGAGAGCGGTGATGTCACTCCTGTACAATATATCTTATATCTGGAGAGCGGTGATGTCACTCCTGTATATCTTATATCTGGAGATCGGTGATGTCACTCCTGTATAATATATCTTATATCCAGAGATCGGTGATGTCACTCCTGTATAATATATCTTATATCCAGAGATCGGTGATGTCACTCCTGTATAATATATCTTATATCTGGAGAGCGGTGATGTCACTCCTGTACAATATATCTTATATCTGGAGAGCGGTGATGTCACTCCTGTATAATATATCTTATATCCGGAGAGCGGTGATGTCACTCCTGTACAATATATCTTATATCTGGAGAGCGGTGATGTCACTCCTGTATAATATATCTTATATCTGGAGGGCGGTGATGTCACTCCTGTATAATATATCTTATATCCAGAGATCGGTGATGTCACTCCTGTATAATATATCTTATATCTGGAGAGCGGTGATGTCACTCCTGTACAATATATCTTATATCTGGAGAGCGGTGATGTCACTCCTGTATAATATATCTTATATCTGGAGGGCGGTGATGTCACTCCTGTATAATATATCTTATATCTGGAGAACGGTGATGTCACTATATATATATATCTTATATCTGGAGGGCGGTGATGTCACTCCTATACAATATATCTTATATCTGGAGAGCGGTGATGTCACTCTTGTATAATATATCTTATATCTGGAGGGCGGTGATGTCACTCCTGTATAATATATCTTATATCTGGAGAGCGGTGATGTCACTATATATATATATCTTATATCTGGAGGGCGGTGATGTCACTATATATATATATCTTATATCCGGAGATCGGTGATGTCACTATATATATATATCTTATATCTGGAGGGCGGTGATGTCACTCCTGTATAATATATCTTATATCTGGAAGGCGGTGATGTCACTCCTGTATAATATATCTTATATCTGGAGGGCGGTGATGTCACTATATATATATCTTATATCTGGAGAGCGGTGATGTCACTCCTGTATAATATATCTTATATCTGGAGGGCGGTGATGTCACTCCTGTATAATATATCTTATATCTGGAGAGCGGTGATGTCACTCCTGTATAATATATCTTATATCTTGAGAGCTGTGATGTCACTCCTGTATAATATATCTTATATCTGGAGAGCGGTGATGTCACTCCTGTATAATATATCTTATATCTGGAGAGCGGTGATGTCACTCCTGTATAATATATCTTATATCTGGAGAGCGGTGATGTCACTCCTGTATAATATATCTTATATCTGGAGAGCGGTGATGTCACTCCTGTATAATATATCTTATATCTGGAGAGCGGTGATGTCACTATATATATATATCTTATATCTGGAGGGCGGTGATGTCACTCCTGTATAATATATCTTATATCTGGAGGGCGGTGATGTCACTCCTGTATAATATATCTTATATCTGGAGGGCGGTGATGTCACTCCTATATAATATATCTTATATCTGGAGAGCGGTGATGTCACTATATATATATCTTATATCTGGAGAGCGGTGATGTCACTCCTGTATAATATATCTTATATCTGGAGGGCGGTGATGTCACTCCTGTATAATATATCTTATATCTGGAGAGCGGTGATGTCACTCCTGTATAATATATCTTATATCTTGAGAGCTGTGATGTCACTCCTGTATAATATATCTTATATCTGGAGAGCGGTGATGTCACTCCTGTATAATATATCTTATATCTGGAGAGCGGTGATGTCACTCCTGTATAATATATCTTATATCTGGAGAGCGGTGATGTCACTCCTGTATAATATATCTTATATCCAGAGATCGGTGATGTCACTCCTGTATAATATATCTTATATCCAGAGATCGGTGATGTCACTCCTGTATAATATATCTTATATCCAGAGATCGGTGATGTCACTCCTGTATAATATATCTTATATCTGGAGAGCGGTGATGTCACTCCTGTACAATATATCTTATATCTGGAGAGCGGTGATGTCACTCCTGTATAATATATCTTATATCTGGAGATCGGTGATGTCACTCCTGTATAATATATCTTATATCCAGAGATCGGTGATGTCACTCCTGTATAATATATCTTATATCCAGAGATCGGTGATGTCACTCCTGTATAATATATCTTATATCTGGAGAGCGGTGATGTCACTCCTGTATAATATATCTTATATCTGGAGGGCGGTGATGTCACTCCTGTATAATATATCTTATATCCAGAGATCGGTGATGTCACTCCTGTATAATATATCTTATATCTGGAGAGCGGTGATGTCACTCCTGTACAATATATCTTATATCTGGAGAGCGGTGATGTCACTCCTGTATAATATATCTTATATCTGGAGGGCGGTGATGTCACTCCTGTATAATATATCTTATATCTGGAGAGCGGTGATGTCACTATATATATATATCTTATATCTGGAGGGCGGTGATGTCACTCCTATACAATATATCTTATATCTGGAGAGCGGTGATGTCACTCTTGTATAATATATCTTATATCTGGAGGGCGGTGATGTCACTCCTGTATAATATATCTTATATCTGGAGAGCGGTGATGTCACTATATATATATATCTTATATCTGGAGGGCGGTGATGTCACTCCTATATAATATATCTTATATCCGGAGATCGGTGATGTCACTATATATATATATCTTATATCTGGAGGGCGGTGATGTCACTCCTGTATAATATATCTTATATCTGGAGGGCGGTGATGTCACTCCTGTATAATATATCTTATATCTGGAGGGCGGTGATGTCACTCCTATATAATATATCTTATATCTGGAGAGCGGTGATGTCACTATATATATATCTTATATCTGGAGAGCGGTGATGTCACTCCTGTATAATATATCTTATATCTGGAGGGCGGTGATGTCACTCCTGTATAATATATCTTATATCTGGAGGGCGGTGATGTCACTCCTATATAATATATCTTATATCCGGAGATCGGTGATGTCACTCCTGTATAATATATCTTATATCCGGAGAGCGGTGATGTCACTCCTGTATAATATATCTTATATCTGGAGAGCGGTGATGTCACTATATATATATCTTATATCTGGAGGGCAGTGATGTCACTCCTGTATAATATATCTTATATCTGGAGGGCGGTGATGTCACTCCTGTATAATATATCTTATATCTGGAGGGCGGTGATGTCACTCCTGTATAATATATCTTATATCCGGAGAGCGGTGATGTCACACCTGTATAATATATCTTATATCTGGAGGGCGGTGATGTCACACCTGTATAATATATCTTATATCCGGAGAGCGGTGATGTCACTCCTGTATAATATATCTTATATCTGGAGAGCGGTGATGTCACTCCTGTATAATATATCTTATATCCGGAGAGCGGTGATGTCACACCTGTATAATATATCTTATATCTGGAGAGCGGTGATGTCACTCCTGTATAATATATCTTATATCTGGAGAGCGGTGATGTCACTCCTGTATAATATATCTTATATCCGGAGAGCGGTGATGTCACACCTGTATAATATATCTTATATCCGGAGAGCGGTGATGTCACTCCTGTATAATATATCTTATATCTGGAGAGCGGTGATGTCACTCCTGTATAATATATCTTATATCCGGAGAGCGGTGATGTCACTCCTGTATAATATATCTTATATCTGGAGAGCGGTGATGTCACTCCTGTATAATATATCTTATATCCGGAGAGCGGTGATGTCACTCCTGTATAATATATCTTATATCTGGAGAGCGGTGATGTCACTCCTGTATAATATATCTTATATCCGGAGAGCGGTGATGTCACACCTGTATAATATATCTTATATCTGGAGAGCGGTGATGTCACTCCTGTATAATATATCTTATATCTGGAGGGCGGTGATGTCACTCCTGTATAATATATCTTATATCCGGAGAGCGGTGATGTCACACCTGTATAATATATCTTATATCCGGAGAGCGGTGATGTCACTCCTGTATAATATATCTTATATCTGGAGAGCGGTGATGTCACTCCTGTATAATATATCTTATATCCGGAGAGCGGTGATGTCACTCCTGTATAATATATCTTATATCTGGAGAGCGGTGATGTCACACCTGTATAATATATCTTATATCCGGAGAGCGGTGATGTCACTCCTGTATAATATATCTTATATCTGGAGAGCGGTGATGTCACTCCTGTATAATATATCTTATATCCGGAGAGCGGTGATGTCACACCTGTATAATATATCTTATATCTGGAGAGCGGTGATGTCACTCCTGTATAATATATCTTATATCTGGAGAGCGGTGATGTCACTCCTGTATAATATATCTTATATCCGGAGAGCGGTGATGTCACTCCTGTATAATATATCTTATATCTGGAGGGCGGTGATGTCACTCCTGTATAATATATCTTATATCTGGAGAGCGGTGATGTCACTATATATATATCTTATATCTGGAGGGCAGTGATGTCACTCCTGTATATTATATCTTATATTCTATGGGGGGTTCTGTGCCCAGATATTGATGGGCCTGGGAGATCAGATCACATATAAGGCTGCTCTTCCTCTGATTGGTCGGAGCGGTGGGCGGTATTTCGGACATCTGGTTACGTTTCGGTAACGTGTCCGTTACATTGTTGCGGAGCTGCGATGAATCCGGAGTGATGATCCTCATACAGGGAACATTTATATGGGGGGGGAGGGGAGGGTATACAGGCGGGTGATGCGGGGAGATTACATGGAAGGTTGGGATGGTATACGGCTCGCTCGCTCGCTGAGGACTCTCCCGTCCCCACATTCCTCGGAGGAGTGGATCCAGATGTCCTCATGTTGGGATAAATTCCACATTTCTAAGAAATAAACCTGAAGATGAAGTTTTGGTGACTTTTTCTTTTTAAGTAACGGCCAGGGGGCGGGCCTTCCCTGAAGGAGGCGGGTCCAGTGTGCCGACTTCCTGGAAATCTTCTGTCCTCTCCGCCTAGAGCTTGAACTCCAGGTGTGGATTTTAGTTTCTAGTTACATAGTTCCAGCTTGGACCAATATATGCATGTGCCATACATGAGGGGGCGCTATGGAGGCAGAGAATCGCTGTATTCATCGCTGCTACTGCAATAACTGCCCCTGTGTTCCGTGTGCCCGCCTCCATCGTAAACCACAGGGGGTGGCTCACCATTGTGATGTCATTGATTGGATGAGGTGGAGATTGTGATGTCACTGTCCCACCTCTCCACCTGGTCCAATCAGAGAGCGCTTTGCGTCCAATGAGAAAAACACTGCACATTCTGTGATTGGCGCCTGTGCTGAATGAGTGGCCTCCTATGGGCACTATGCTGTATGGCACCCACAGGACACTGGCATAGCAGCAACTACTAAAACGATTCTCCGCCTCTGCTATGACATGCGTGTACTCTCATTGGTCCAAGCTGGACCATTATAACCATGTAACAAATTCCATACCCAGAGGTCAGCTAGAAAGAATGATCATTTATTTCCTCTTTCTGAACAACATCGAAATAACATCTCTACCAACCGACTACTCCAAACCACCATGGCGGCCACCCTTCCCTTTCCCATTACCCCCAGATACTGGAGACCTGGCTGAGCTCCTCACCACATATCTGTACGTAAAACTCCTCCATTATGTCCTGCAGGATCAGATCTCCTCTACTTGGCTCCTTCATCTCCTCCATTATGTCCTACAGGATCAGATCTCCTCTACTTGGTTCATTCATCTCCTCCATTATGTCCTGCAGGATCAGATCTCCTCTACTTGGCTCCTTCATCTCCTCCATTATGTCCTGCAGGATCAGATCTCCTCTACTTGGCTTCTTCATCTCCTCCATTATGTCCTGCAGGATCAGATCTCCTCTACTTGGCTCCTTCATCTCCTTCATTATGTCCTGCAGGATCAGATCTCCTCTACTTGGCTCCTTCATCTCCTCCATTATGTCCTGCAGGATCAGATCTCCTCTACTTGGCTTCTTCATCTCCTCCATTATGTCCTGCAGGATCAGATCTCCTCTACTTGGCTCCTTCATCTCCTCCATTATGTCCTGCAGCATCAGATCTCCTCTACTTGGCTCCTTCATCTCCTCCATTATGTCCTGCAGGATTAGATCTCCTCTACTTGGCTTCTTCATCTCCTCCATTATGTCCTACAGGATCAGATCTCCTCTACTTGGCTTCTTCATCTCCTCCATTATGTCCTACAGCACCAGATCTCCTCTACTTGGCTCATTCATCTCCTCCATTATGTCCTACAGGATCAGATCTCCTCTACTTGGTTCATTCATCTCCTCCATTATGTCCTGCAGGATCAGATCTCCTCTACTTGGCTTCTTCATCTCCTCCATTATGTCCTACAGGATCAGATCTCCTCTACTTGGCTTCTTCATCTCCTCCATTATGTCCTACAGGATCAGATCTCCTCTACTTGGCTTCTTCATCTCCTCCATTATGTCCTACAGCACCAGATCTCCTCTACTTGGCTCATTCATCTCCTCCATTATGTCCTACAGGATCAGATCTCCTCTACTTGGCTCATTCATCTCCTCCATTATGTCCTACAGGATCAGATCTCCTCTACTTGGCTCCTTCATCTCCTCCATTATGTCCTACAGTACCAGATCTCCTCTACTTGGCTCCTTTATCTCCTCCATTATGTCCTACAGCACCAGATCTCCTCTACTTGGTTCATTCATCTCCTCCATTATGTCCTGCAGGATCAGATCTCCTCTACTTGGTTCATTCATCTTCTCCATTATGTCCTACAGGATCAGATCTCCTCTACTTGGCTCCTTCATCTCCTCCATTATGTCCTACAGCACCAGATCTCCTCTACTTGGTTCATTCATCTCCTCCATTATGTCCTACAGGATCAGATCTCCTCTACTTGGCTCCTTCATCTCCCCCATTATGTCCTACAGGATCAGATCTCCTCTACTTGGTTCATTCATCTCCTCCATTATGTCCTACAGCACCAGATCTCCTCTACTTGGCTCATTCATCTCCTCCATTATGTCCTACAGGATCAGATCTCCTCTACTTGGTTCATTCATCTCCTCCATTATGTCCTGCAGGATCAGATCTCCTCTACTTGGTTCATTCATCTCCTCCATTATGTCCTACAGGATCAGATCTCCTCTACTTGGCTCATTCATCTCCTCCATTATGTCCTACAGGATCAGATCTCCTCTACTTGGTTCATTCATCTCCTCCATTATGTCCTGCAGGATCAGATCTCCTCTACTTGGCTCCTTCATCTCCTCCATTATGTCCTGCAGGATCAGATCTCCTCTACTTGGCTCCTTCATCTCCTCCATTATGTCCTACAGGATCAGATCTCCTCTACTTGGCTCATTCATCTCCTCCATTATGTCCTACAGGATCAGATCTCCTCTACTTGGTTCATTCATCTCCTACATTATGTCCTGCAGGATCAGATCTCCTCTACTTGGCTCCTTCATCTCCTCCATTATGTCCTACAGGATCAGATCTCCTCTACTTGGCTCCTTCATCTCCTCCATTATGTCCTACAGGATCAGATCTCCTCTACTTGGCTCCTTCATCTCCTCCATTATGTCCTGCAGGATCAGATCTCCTCTACTTGGCTCCTTCATCTCCTCCATTATGTCCTACAGGATCAGATCTCCTCTACTTGGCTCATTCATCTCCTCCATTATGTCCTACAGGATCAGATCTCCTCTACTTGGTTCATTCATCTCCTACATTATGTCCTGCAGGATCAGATCTCCTCTACTTGGCTCCTTCATCTCCTCCATTATGTCCTACAGGATCAGATCTCCTCTACTTGGCTCCTTCATCTCCTCCATTATGTCCTACAGGATCAGATCTCCTCTACTTGGTTCATTCATCTCCTCCATTATGTCCTACAGCACCAGATCTCCTCTACTTGGCTCATTCATCTCCTCCATTATGTCCTACAGGATCAGATCTCCTCTACTTGGTTCATTCATCTCCTCCATTATGTCCTGCAGGATCAGATCTCCTCTACTTGGTTCATTCATCTCCTCCATTATGTCCTACAGCATCAGATCTCCTCTACTTGGTTCATTCATCTCCTCCATTATGTCCTGCAGGATCAGATCTCCTCTACTTGGTTCATTCATCTCCTCCATTATGTCCTGCAGGATCAGATCTCCTCTACTTGGTTCATTCATCTCCTCCATTATGTCCTACAGGATCAGATCTCCTCTACTTGGCTCCTTCATCTCCTCCATTATGTCCTACAGGATCAGATCTCCTCTACTTGGCTCCTTCATCTCCTCCATTATGTCCTACAGCACCAGATCTCCTCTACTTGGCTCCTTCATCTCCTCCATTATGTCCTACAGCACCAGATCTCCTCTACTTGGTTCATTCATCTCCTCCATTATGTCCTACAGGATCAGATCTCCTCTACTTGGCTCCTTCATCTCCCCCATTATGTCCTACAGGATCAGATCTCCTCTACTTGGTTCATTCATCTCCTCCATTATGTCCTACAGCACCAGATCTCCTCTACTTGGCTCATTCATCTCCTCCATTATGTCCTACAGGATCAGATCTCCTCTACTTGGTTCATTCATCTCCTCCATTATGTCCTGCAGGATCAGATCTCCTCTACTTGGTTCATTCATCTCCTCCATTATGTCCTACAGGATCAGATCTCCTCTACTTGGCTCATTCATCTCCTCCATTATGTCCTACAGGATCAGATCTCCTCTACTTGGTTCATTCATCTCCTCCATTATGTCCTGCAGGATCAGATCTCCTCTACTTGGCTCCTTCATCTCCTCCATTATGTCCTGCAGGATCAGATCTCCTCTACTTGGCTCCTTCATCTCCTCCATTATGTCCTACAGGATCAGATCTCCTCTACTTGGCTCATTCATCTCCTCCATTATGTCCTGCAGGATCAGATCTCCTCTACTTGGCTCCTTCATCTCCTCCATTATGTCCTGCAGGATCAGATCTCCTCTACTTGGCTCCTTCATCTCCTCCATTATGTCCTACAGGATCAGATCTCCTCTACTTGGCTCCTTCATCTCCTCCATTATGTCCTACAGGATCAGATCTCCTCTACTTGGCTCCTTCATCTCCTCCATTATGTCCTACAGGATCAGATCTCCTCTACTTGGCTCCTTCATCTCCTCCATTATGTCCTGCAGGATCAGATCTCCTCTACTTGGCTCCTTCATCTCCTCCATTATGTCCTACAGGATCAGATCTCCTCTACTTGGCTCCTTCATCTCCTCCATTATGTCCTACAGGATCAGATCTCCTCTACTTGGCTCATTCATCTCCTCCATTATGTCCTACAGGATCAGATCTCCTCTACTTGGTTCATTCATCTCCTACATTATGTCCTGCAGGATCAGATCTCCTCTACTTGGCTCCTTCATCTCCTCCATTATGTCCTACAGGATCAGATCTCCTCTACTTGGCTCCTTCATCTCCTCCATTATGTCCTACAGGATCAGATCTCCTCTACTTGGTTCATTCATCTCCTCCATTATGTCCTACAGCACCAGATCTCCTCTACTTGGCTCATTCATCTCCTCCATTATGTCCTACAGGATCAGATCTCCTCTACTTGGTTCATTCATCTCCTCCATTATGTCCTGCAGGATCAGATCTCCTCTACTTGGTTCATTCATCTCCTCCATTATGTCCTACAGCATCAGATCTCCTCTACTTGGTTCATTCATCTCCTCCATTATGTCCTGCAGGATCAGATCTCCTCTACTTGGTTCATTCATCTCCTCCATTATGTCCTGCAGGATCAGATCTCCTCTACTTGGTTCATTCATCTCCTCCATTATGTCCTACAGGATCAGATCTCCTCTACTTGGCTCCTTCATCTCCTCCACTATGTCCTACAGGATCAGATCTCCTCTACTTGGCTCCTTCATCTCCTCCATTATGTCCTACAGCACCAGATCTCCTCTACTTGGCTCCTTCATCTCCTCCATTATGTCCTACAGCACCAGATCTCCTCTACTTGGTTCATTCATCTCCTCCATTATGTCCTGCAGGATCAGATCTCCTCTACTTGGTTCCTTCATCTTCTCCATTATGTCCTACAGCACCAGATCTCCTCTACTTGGCTTCTTCATCTCCTCCATTATGTCCTACAGCACCAGATCTCCTCTACTTGGTTCATTCATCTCCTCCATTATGTCCTGCAGGATCAGATCTCCTCTACTTGGTTCATTCATCTTCTCCATTATGTCCTACAGGATCAGATCTCCTCTACTTGGCTCCTTCATCTCCTCCATTATGTCCTACAGGATCAGATCTCCTCTACTTGGCTCCTTCATCTCCTCCATTATGTCCTACAGCACCAGATCTCCTCTACTTGGCTCCTTCATCTCCTCCATTATGTCCTACAGCACCAGATCTCCTCTACTTGGTTCATTCATCTCCTCCATTATGTCCTGCAGGATCAGATCTCCTCTACTTGGTTCCTTCATCTTCTCCATTATGTCCTACAGGATCAGATCTCCTCTACTTGGCTCCTTCATCTCCTCCATTATGTCCTACAGCACCAGATCTCCTCTACTTGGTTCATTCATCTCCTCCATTATGTCCTGCAGGATCAGATCTCCTCTACTTGGTTCATTCATCTTCTCCATTATGTCCTACAGGATCAGATCTCCTCTACTTGGCTCCTTCATCTCCTCCATTATGTCCTACAGCACCAGATCTCCTCTACTTGGTTCATTCATCTCCTCCATTATGTCCTACAGGATCAGATCTCCTCTACTTGGCTCCTTCATCTCCTCCATTATGTCCTACAGCACCAGATCTCCTCTACTTGGTTAATTCATCTCCTCCATTATGTCCTGCAGGATCAGATCTCCTCTACTTGGTTAATTCATCTCCTCCATTATGTCCTACAGCACCAGATCTCCTCTACTTGGTTCATTCATCTCCTCCATTATGTCCTGCAGGATCAGATCTCCTCTACTTGGTTCATTCATCTTCTCCATTATGTCCTACAGGATCAGATCTCCTCTACTTGGCTCCTTCATCTCCTCCATTATGTCCTACAGCACCAGATCTCCTCTACTGGCTCCTTCATCTCCTCCATTATGTCCTACAGCACCAGATCTCCTCTACTTGGTTCATTCATCTCCTCCATTATGTCCTGCAGGATCAGATCTCCTCTACTTGGTTCATTCATCTCCTCCATTATGTCCTACAGCATCAGATCTCCTCTACTTGGTTCATTCATCTCCTCCATTATGTCCTGCAGGATCAGATCTCCTCTACTTGGTTCATTCATCTCCTCCATTATGTCCTGCAGGATCAGATCTCCTCTACTTGGCTCCTTCATCTCCTCCATTATATCCTACAGCACCAGATCTCCTCTACTTGGTTCATTCATCTCCTCCATTATGTCCTGCAGGATCAGATCTCCTCTACTTGGTTCATTCATCTCCTCCATTATGTCCTACAGGATCAGATCTCCTCTACTTGGCTCCTTCATCTCCTCCATTATGTCCTACAGCACCAGATCTCCTCTACTTGGTTCATTCATCTCCTCCATTATGTCCTACAGGATCAGATATCCTCTACTTGGCTCCTTCATCTCCTCCATTATGTCCTACAGCACCAGATCTCCTCTACTTGGTTCATTCATCTCCTCCATTATGTCCTGCAGGATCAGATCTCCTCTACTTGGTTCATTCATCTCCTCCATTATGTCCTGCAGGATCAGATCTCCTCTACTTGGCTCCTTCATCTCCTCCATTATGTCCTGCAGGATCAGATCTCCTCTACTTGGTTCATTCATCTTCTCCATTATGTCCTACAGGATCAGATCTCCTCTACTTGGCTCCTTCATCTCCTCCATTATGTCCTACAGCATCAGATCTCCTCTACTTGGCTTCTTCATCTCCTCCATTATGTCCTACAGCACCAGATCGCCTCTACTTGGTTCATTCATCTCCTCCATTATGTCCTACAGGATCAGATCTCCTCTACTTGGCTCCTTCATCTCCTCCATTATGTCCTACAGCACCAGATCTCCTCTACTTGGTTCATTCATCTCCTCCATTATGTCCTACAGGATCAGATCTCCTCTACTTGGCTCCTTCATCTCCTCCATTATGTCCTACAGCACCAGATCTCCTCTACTTGGCTCCTTCATCTCCTCCATTATGTCCTACAGCACCAGATCTCCTCTACTTGGTTCATTCATCTCCTCCATTATGTCCTACAGCACCAGATCTCCTCTACTTGGCTCCTTCATCTCCTCCATTATGTCCTACAGCACCAGATCTCCTCTACTTGGCTCCTTCATCTCCTCCATTATGTCCTACAGCACCAGATCTCCTCTATTTGGTTCATTCATCTCCTCCATTATGTCCTGCAGGATCAGATCTCCTCTACTTGGTTCATTCATCTCCTCCATTATGTCCTACAGGATCAGATCTCCTCTACTTGGTTCATTCATCTCCTCCATTATGTCCTACAGGATCAGATCTCCTCTACTTGGTTCATTCATCTCCTCCATTATGTCCTACAGCATCAGATCTCCTCTACTTGGTTCATTCATCTCCTCCATTATGTCCTGCAGGATCAGATCTCCTCTACTTGGCTTCTTCATCTCCTCTATTATGTCCTACAGGATCAGATCTCCTCTACTTGGTTCATTCATCTCCTCCATTATGTCCTACAGGATCAGATCTCCTCTACTTGGTTCATTCATCTCCTCCATTATGTCCTGCAGGATCAGATCTCCTCTACTTGGCTTCTTCATCTCCTCTATTATGTCCTACAGGATCAGATCTCCTGAGATTGGCTCCTTCATCTTTTTCATAAAGAATTGGAGACACTGTGCTGGGCTCAGGATATTGCAGAACATGAACAGATCAATGATATGTATATCTGGACAGGGCCATAGGTGATATACTGGAAATGGCCCAGACTGGGCTGGTATACAGCAGGAGAATGTGTATATGATGCACAGGAGTGCAGCAGGATATAAACCCCCTTGGACTTTATAGGCAGAAAACAGATCAGATCATAGATAGGTTAAAAGGCAACAACATCACTTTTATATGCGCCAGTTCAAAATATGATAAGAGAAAGGGCTGGGTAGGCTGGGTGTGCTGGGTAGGCTGGGTAGGCTGGGTAGGCTGGGTGTGCCCTTTCTCTTATCATATTTTGAACTGGCGCATATAAAAGTGATGTTGTTGCCTTTTAACCTATCTATGATCTGATCTGTTTTCTGCCTAGCTAAGGGAGTTTATATCCTGCTGCACCTTTGTACATCATATACACATTATATTTTGGATGTTGGCAGTCTCATACGCTCCCCCCTGAACACCCCCCCCCCCCCCCCACAGCAGGAGAATGGATTATATAGACCGACCATTGTCAGCCAAGGTTCCTCCAGAGTTGCCCACTGGTTTCTTCAGCTGTGGTTGGGTGATCGTCCATTTAATGGTGTCAGAGCCAACACCTCCGGGCAGAGCCAGCTCTTTGGCATCCCTGCCCCTCGTAGCCGTCTATATTGGGGGCATTCTGACCACCACTTTAGGGGACAATCTTTTTTTTACTGGTCACCAGTATAAGGGACATTTTGCCCCACTGACCTACCATGGAATGGATTAGACCAACCTTTCCCAACCTTTTCAACACAGAGGAACCCTGGAAATAATTCTCCCGGTCTTGGGGATCCCTCTGCTAAAAAATGAAAAGTCTACAACTCATCATACATTAGTGTGATGGTCAATGAGAAGAAAGCTTCCTACACTTGTGGTTATTGGGAAGAATTACCCCCTTATAGATAACTAAAAAGATCAATGGTGTCCTTGAGAACTTCCCTGAGAGGCAGAAATTGACCATTGCTCAGGGAACCCCCAGCAACATCTACAGCAGGGATATGTAATTAGCGGACCTCCAGCTGTTGTAAAACTACAAGTCCCATCATCCCTCTGCCTCTGGGTCTCATGCTTGTGGCTGTCAGTCTTGCTATGCCTCATGGGACTTGTAGTTCTGCAACAGCTGGAGGTCCTCTAATTGCATATCCCTGCTCTAGAGGAACCCAAGGCTTCCATGGAACCCTGGTTTAGACCTTAATTATTTCAAGGGTTCCTCTGGGGTAAAAAAGGTTGGGAACGTCTGATGTAGGCCAGTATATGAAGTATGGCATGCTGGGAGTGCAGTGCACCGCGCTCCTCTGAGGACACGCTGGAGTGCCACTTCAGAAGCCGCTCATCCCTGAAAATTACATCAGCTGCCATATATATACGTAGAAAAAGGTCCCAAACACCACACACCTAGCACGGCCAATACTAAACAGGTGAAAGCAACCTCAGCCAGCTTCATCCAAAGCCACCCACCAACGCATTTCATCCCACCCATGGGGTGGAAGGTTGGGTGAAATGCGCTGGCGACGTGGCTTTGGATTAAGCTGGCTGAGGCTGCTCTCACCTGTTTACCAATGGCTGTGCTGGGTGTGTGGTGTTTGGGATCTTTCTCTATGCACCTCGACGGTATGTGAGGAGTTAGAGGGACTCCGACTCTGAAAGTACCCATCATAGGAAACACCGGATGGATTTACAGGAGCTTGAGTTTTATGGGGGATCAGCTGCCATACGATATACACAGCCCAAACCTCATCCTGCCATGATGGATCAAGGAATGGATGAAGGTAGGTATGGATACAGGTAAGTCTGCTCGGGGCTGTCCAGTGGGGCCATCTCCAGGGCCGCAGATAGTGATATACATTATAATCTTCAGCCTGCGGGCAGATGGACAAAGACCCCCCCTCAGCCAAGAGGCTTGTAGTGACAGCAACCAACTTCATACCATGAGAGGTAATAACAGTCCGGGGGGCCCTCCGCCATCTTTGTACACTTTATATTAAACCATACCAGGCTGTCAGGTGAGAATTAGAAGAGTCACATGAGGGGGAGCGCGGTATATGATGGAGAACCGCCAGATCAGGACATGTAATCCCGTGTCTGGGAGTGGAGGGGGCCGCCGATTATATTATATAATCAGATTATCCCCAATCTGTGCCACACAGGAACCGGGGGGAGCAACGCCCGACGGGAAATGCCATGTGCCTATAGATAGAGAGATATATAGAAAGAGAAATATAGATAGAGAAATATAGAGAGATATATATAGAGAGAGAGAGATATAGAGAGATATATAGAGAGAGAAATATAGAGAGATATATATAGAGAGAGAGAGATATAGAGAGATATATAGAGAGAGAAATATAGAGAGATATATAGAAAGAGAAATATAGATAGAGAAATATAGAGAGATATATATAGAGAGAGAGAGATATAGAGAGATATATAGATAGAGAGATATATAGAAAGAGAAATATAGAGAGAGAGATATATATAGATAGAGAGATATATAGATAGAGAAATATAGAGAGATATATATAGAGAGAGAGAGATATAGAGAGATATATAGATAGAGAGATATATAGAGAGAGAGAAATATAGAGAGATATATAGATAGAGAAATATAGAGAGAGATATATAGATAGAGAGATATATAGATAGAGAGATATATAGATAGAGAAATATAGAGAGATATATAGATAGTGAGATTGTCACGTACCTGGTGGTTGAGCCCACGGGAGCGGCTACTCGTATTCCTCCGGCTCAGGAACTCCTGGTAGAGGAGACAGAGGTTCAAGAGCGCGGAAGGGGCACAAGTGCCAAGCAGGACACAGGTGTCAGGACTGATCCGGCTCCGGGTACTGGAGAGGAGCAGATGCAGCAGGAACAGCAACCAGGGGGAGGTGAGAGCAGTGGAAGATGCACACGCTGAAGCAGCGGGGAAGGTGTTCTGTAGTACGGCTTCTCACAGCAGACCCGCAAGCAGGTAAGGCAGGATACTGGAAGACTGGCACCGTGGAGGGACGGCAGACTAGACGAGGTCGTGGACAAGCCAGGTCAGGAACAGGCAGGCAGATAGGTACCGAATCAGCAGGCAGAAGAATCGTCAGACAAGCCGGGGTCGTGGGCAGGCAGCAAACAAGTAGTCGCCAGGGTACGCCGGATCACAGGAGTAATAAGTATCAAGCAGGAGCAAGGGATCACGACAGGAACGCTGTAGACCGGATGACTGGGCTGACCTTCTTCTCGACAGAGATATAGAGAGATATATATAGAGAGAGAGATATATATATATATAGATATATATATATATATATATATATATATATATATATATATATATAGCTAGTGTCAGGAACATCCTGCCAGTAGAAATCATTCCGGACCTTCCGCCGCGTGTTCACGTGTGCACGCCTATTGGCGCCAGGCGGGCTATTTAACTCAGTCTGTCACATCCAGTTCTTGCTGTCTGATCTACAGCATGCGAGTATCCTGATTCTGAGAACCTGCCTTCTGTGACCTGTTGACCCGGTTTGTCTACCTACCACTCCTGCTATCCGCCTGCATCTGATCCTGGCCTGTCTGCTTTCCCCTCTGCTTGATCCTTGGTACCTTCGCTGAACGCCTGACCTCCGACCCGGCTTGTCTGACTGCTCTGCTGCCAGCCTCCTGTTCCGGTGCCCGTCTGCTGCTCTACCTCCAGTTGTGGTTCCAGCTCCTACCTGAAGTCCTGCTTCTGCCTGAGTTCCTGCATTGGTGTCCCAGGTCCAGCTACCCCACCTGCTGCTCTGCTCCAGCTTGCTGCACCTGCCCGCTGATACTGTTCCTTCCTGGTCCCAGCCGTCTCCTGATCCAGCTGGGGGTCCTGCTACGAGTTCTTCCTGGGCTCCAGACCCCTCTGCTGCTGCTGTTGATCCTGCCAGGCACTTGTGCCACTCCAGACTCTTGTGCTACCTGTATACTCTAGCAGGGCCCTCGAGTCGGAGCCGCAAGAGAGGTCTCTTCCTGCAGGTCGGGCTCTACCACCAGGTAGGTGACAGCTAGAGAGACATGTAGCACTGACCCCCGAAGGAGCGGCTGATTTCATTGGGCTCTCCGTTACCTTCTTGACCTCGTGTGTCTCGGGGTTTCCCCAGGTAGACGGCCCAAGAACTGCAGAGACCCACACCAGATCCACTTGAGGGATTTTTATTTGCAAAGAAGAAGTAGACAAAACACAGTCCCTCAAAGAGGGTTTAGGTAGAAAGTCCGGGAACTCTTGGAACTTAGTCAAATAGGAAAGTCTCTCACATTAGGAAATCCAGAGACTAGCCATTCACAGCTGGATCCCCACCCCCATCGGATAGTCCTCCCCTTACCCCCATCGGATAGTCCTTCTCTCACCCCCATCGGATCGTCCTTCTCTCACCCCCATCGGATCGTCCTTCTCTCACCCCCATCGGATCGTCCTTCTCTCACCCCCATCGGATAGTCCTTCTCTCACCCCCATCGGATCGTCCTTCTCTCACCCCCATCGGATAGTCCTTCTCTCACCCCCATCGGATAGTCCTCCCCTCACCCCCATCGGATAGTCCTCCTCTCACCCCCATCGGATAGTCCTCCCCTCACCCCCATCGGATCGTCCTTCTCTCACCCCCATCGGATAGTCCTCCTCTCACCCCCATCGGATAGTCCTCCCCTCACCCCCATCGGATCGTCCTTCTCTCACCCCCATCGGATAGTCCTTCTCTCACCCCCATCGGATCGTCCTTCTCTCACCCCCATCGGATAGTCCTCCTCTCACCCCCATCGGATAGTCCTCCTCTCACCCCCATCGGATAGTCCTCCCCTCACCCCCATCGGATCGTCCTTCTCTCACCCCCATCGGATAGTCCTCCTCTCACCCCCATCGGATAGTCCTCCCCTCACCCCCATCGGATCGTCCTTCTCTCACCCCCATCGGATAGTCCTTCTCTCACCCCCATCGGATAGTCCTTCTCTCACCCCCATCGGATAGTCCTTCTCTCACCCCCATCGGATCGTCCTTCTCTCACCCCCATCGGATCGTCCTTCTCTCACCCCCATCGGATAGTCCTCCTCTCACCCCCATCGGATAGTCCTCCCCTCACCCCCATCGGATCGTCCTTCTCTCACCCCCATCGGATAGTCCTTCTCTCACCCCCATCGGATAGTCCTTCTCTCACCCCCATCGGATCGTCCTTCTCTCACCCCCATCGGATCGTCCTTCTCTCACCCCCATCGGATAGTCCTCCTCTCACCCCCATCGGATAGTCCTTCTCTCACCCCCATCGGATAGTCCTTCTCTCACCCCCATCGGATAGTCCTCCTCTCACCCCCATCGGATAGTCCTCCTCTCACCCCCATCGGATAGTCCTTCTCTCACCCCCATCGGATCGTCCTTCTCTCACCGCCATCGGATCGTCCTTCTCTCACCCCCATCGGATCGTCCTTCTCTCACCCCCATCGGATCGTCCTTCTCTCACCCCCATCGGATAGTCCTTCTCTCACCCCCATCGGATAGTCCTTCTCTCACCGCCATCGGATCGTCCTTCTCTCACCCCCATCGGATAGTCCTTCTCTCACCCCCATCGGATAGTCCTTCTCTCACCGCCATCGGATCGTCCTTCTCTCACCCCCATCGGATCGTCCTTCTCTCACCCCCATCGGATAGTCCTTCTCTCACCCCCATCGGATAGTCCTCCTCTCACCCCCATCGGATAGTCCTTCTCTCACCCCCATCGGATAGTCCTTCTCTCACCCCCATCGGATCGTCCTTCTCTCACCCCCATCGGATCGTCCTTCTCTCACCCCCATCGGATAGTCCTTCTCTCACCCCCATCGGATAGTCCTTCTCTCACCCCCATCGGATAGTCCTCCTCTCACCCCCATCGGATAGTCCTCCTCTCACCCCCATCGGATAGTCCTCCTCTCACCCCCATCGGATAGTCCTTCTCTCACCCCCATCGGATAGTCCTTCTCTCACCCCCATCGGATCGTCCTTCTCTCACCCCCATCGGATAGTCCTTCTCTCACCCCCATCCGATAGTCCTTCTCTCACCCCCATCGGATAGTCCTTCTCTCACCCCCATCGGATAGTCCTTCTCTCACCCCCATCGGATAGTCCTTCTCTCACCCCCATCGCATAGTCCTTCTCTCACCCCCATCGCATAGTCCTCCTCTCACCCCCATCGGATCGTCCTTCTCTCACCCCCATCAGATAGTCCTTCTCTCACCCCCATCAGATAGTCCTCCTCTCACCCCCATCGGATCGTCCTCCTCTCACCCCCATCGGATAGTCCTCCTCTCACCCCCATCGGATAGTCCTTCTCTCACCCCCATCGGATAGTCCTTCTCTCACCCCCATCGGATAGTCCTTCTCTCACCCCCATCGGATAGTCCTTCTCTCACCCCCATCTGATAGTCCTTCTCTCACCCCCATCGGATAGTCCTTCTCTCACCCCCATCTGATAGTCCTTCTCTCACCCCCATCGGATAGTCCTTCTCTCACCCCCATCGGATAGTCCTCCTCTCACCCCCATCGGATAGTCCTCCTCTCACCCCCATCGGATAGTCCTCCTCTCACCCCCATCGGATAGTCCTCCTCTCACCCCCATCGGATAGTCCTTCTCTCACCCCCATCGGATTGTCTTCTCTCACCCCCATCGGATAGTCCTTCTCTCACCCCCATCGGATAGTCCTTCTCTCACCCCCATCGGATAGTCCTCCTCTCACCCCCATCGGATAGTCCTTCTCTCACCCCCATCGGATAGTCCTCCTCTCACCCCCATCGGATAGTCCTCCTCTCACCCCCATCGGATAGTCCTTCTCTCACCCCCATCGGATCATCCTTCTCTCACCCCCATCGGATAGTCCTTCTCTCACCAGGCCTAGTAGCCGATAGAGCGCCCAAACAAAGAAAAGTCTCTGCCACGGACTTGTTGTAACTGAAGGACGTAGACAGCTTAGAGAGCCCCCATGTGGTACCAGTATCTCGCAGCCGGTCCGGCGTTACCATACGAGTGTAGATTCGCTTGGGGTCCTTCAACTGAACCTCCAGGCTCTTTCTGAGAAGACAGCCTTCCACATGACCTTCTCCCGAAGAGTCCTCCCTGGTTGCTCTTTCAGTTGCTGGGCCTCTCCACATATGAGACGGCACCGGACCACCTCCGAATCCTCCTTCCAGTTACTTTGCCTCGGGCTAGCCAGCCCCGCGACTCGAAATTGGATGGATCCGCACCCCAGGGCCATGAGAGCCCTGGGGGCTGGTCAGGAGGACCAGGACCAAACAGACAGAAAGCACTTCTGGACTGGAACCCCCGAAGCACGTGATGTCAGCACCTTAAGTACCCTCTTCCAGAATGCACAGCAAGAGGACACTCCCACTGGGCTGGTTCCTGAGAGAGAATTGTCACTCAATGCACCTAACTGGACTGAGTTCTCGCACCTGCCAGAGATGACAGCGCCACCCATGGTCAACAGAACACAATGCAATCCAAGGTAGACTGGTACTGAGACCAAAATTTGGTGTAAATGAACCCAAAACCCAACTGCGGTTCCAGGAATATTAAATGACAAAAACACACATATTGCGTGCTCTTCAGGAGCCGGCGCTACAGACATATAGATAGAGAAATATAGAGAGATATATAGATAGAGAAATATAGAGAGATATATAGATAAAGAGATATAGAGAGATATATAGATAAAGAGATATAGAGAGATATATAGATAAAGAGATATAGAGAGATATATAGATAAAGAGATATAGAGAGATATATAGATAAAGAGATATAGAGAGATATATAGATACAGATATCAACATAGATAGAGATGCAAAGATACAAATAGAGACACTGTATATACGTAGTGATACATACAGTATATAGGTAGAGCTATAGATTTTGATACATATACATAGAAATATATATAGTATATAGGTAGAGCTATATGCAGTAGATATATATACTTATATACTGTATATATGGATACAGATAATGATATAGTTACAGATGTTAGTGGACGTCTTCTCTTTCTCTCCTGTATATGGTAGAAGATCAGGAGATCCGGATTGGCCATGATTGGGTGTCGTTTGGGTTGAGAAGGATTCGGAGGGAAGGGAACGGGGAGGGTGGGACTTCCCTTCCTATGATCAGTCCAGGCCCAGGGTCGCCACCTTTTCTTCAGGCCAAATCCGAACACTTTAGCGGTGCATGGCAATTTTATTTTTAAGGGGGAACACTGTGGACTCTGGTGTAAAGGGGAACTCTGATGTAAAGGAGTTTCTGCTCACCAAACCTCCAACTTACATCAGAGTTCCCAGCATTCCCCCTTCAATTGGGGTCCTTAAAGCCCCCTTTGCACCCCTTACCTTAGTATACTCACTTGCTTGGAGGCAGGAGAGAGCAGGGAGGGAGAGGGGGAGACTTCAGTTACAGACATTGGATGGTGAGCTCACTAACCAAGGGATGGAGGCTGAGGCATCGACACCTTCCATCCATGTATCTGAGCTGAGTTGCTGACCTTCAAACTTCCAGCCCCACACATCCCTTTCCTGAGGTACAGAAGACGGGGGGTTGGAGTGTGGGTGGGCAGACACAGGGGGTAGGGGTGGGAGGAGGAGGGGGAGCAGATCAAGCCCTCTCTCCTGTCCGTCTATGGGAGTGGGGCCCTTGTGCACTTGGCATTTGTGGTACTTGATTACTTGGGGAGCCACAGTCCATTCAGATGGTCTGAAACCTGGACACACAATTCAAAACCCGAACTGTCGGCTTGAATCCGGGACAGGTGGGACCAGGGCCGGTGCTACCACTAGGCAAACTAGGCAGCCGCATAGGGCGCACTGCTGCCTAGGGGCGCCCGGCATCTGCATGCTCTGCAGGCTGCAGTATGTAACTAACTCAGTCCGACCGTTACTGTAATTAGAGGTGCAGCGCAGCACTGGAGCCAGCGGCAGAGGAAGCAGAGCCGATGCTTCCTGCATAGTGGCACCTTCTGTCCTATGGGGTGGGGAAAAGGGGGTGGAGTCAGGGGTGGAGCCAACGAGGGCAGCAAAATTAGGTTTCGCCTAGGATGTCAAAAATCCTTGCACCAGCCCTGGGTGGGACCCTTACCCAGACCTTGGATTTACCTGGACTAAGTAATCCCAACGAAGATACGGACATGCTTATCCTCCTAAGACCTCGGCTACCCGGAGATTAGAAGCTGGGACTGTGGGGGTGACGTCCGGGTGGAAGCCCTGACCCCCTATGGAGGAGATCCGCCGTCTGGAATGGCTGGATGTGGATCTCCTCCGTGGGATTCGTTCTTCTCTGTAGTGATCATCGTCTTCTTCTCGTGATATTTCCGGTGGGATGAGGTTGGGGGTCTCCTCTGTGGCCCTCTAGTATGACAATCGGCAGACTGATTTTCCGGCGCCCCTCGTTCTCCAGGGATAGATATATCCGGATCCTGGCAGCCCCGCGAGTACAAAGTCTGTGAACCCCTTCCCTGTGCGGGGGAAGGTCAGTAAAGGGCAGGAATGGTGGGAATTATATTTACGTCGCTCGTTGTCTTCCCAACACATGGAGACCTCACAGCTCCACCATTATAGATATGACTATATAGACCCAGATATACGTTTGGGTTCAGATATAGATGAGAACGCGGGTGGAAATATGGAAATGGATGGAAATCTCATCCATATCACCAGTGACGTTCCTCCGTGGTTGTCTGATCAGTTCAGGGCCCATTGTACTACGCTCCTCCGCTGTGAGCGCTATCACACCTCAGTAATCCACTAGTACACATGGCCACCAGGCTGGTGGGATCAGAACTCCACTGGTGGACCTCCTTGTGACCATTTATGGCTTTGTCTGCTCCCTTCACTCCCTCACCCCCCTCCCCCCTACTGCCGCTTGTCGTACCCTGTGATGAGGCTCCTCAGACATATCTGGGTATATACTCCTCGGCTTCCATGTATAATGAAGGTGCTCCTCATATTCTGAGATACATCCACCACTCCCGGGAGGAATATCACTGAACTAAGCCAACATATGTGGTGGTCGGGGCAGGTCAAGGTGACAGGGTGGTCATCATTTCCTCCACGCTTCCCTCTTTGTTGGGCAATAAGCAAATGACAATGGCCGGGCCTTGTCCACATCCACCCGCCCAGTGTTTGCCACTACCATCCCCCGCGGTTGCGGAGTGGGGCTCGCCGGGGGGTCCATGTGGGCACTTGACTTGTCTCTTGCACCTCCGTACCTCTGGACAGGGTGGGAATCTCTGCAGTGCAATCCGCTCCCCCGTTGCTATGGGAGACAGATCGCTGGCGGAAGGAGCGTTCAAAACATCTCCCTCTCTGCTAGAGGGCCGTTCCACCTTTAGCGGGTACACTCTACCGACAGGCCGGGGGGGGACCTGCAGCGCAGCGATCAGGGATGAGGAGTGTCCCTCGGACACAGATCTGTGTAAAGAGCCAATAAAAAATGGCTCTTTACCACGTGACCGGCTGTGCCCAATCGCATAGGGGCGAGCACAGAGCGGTGATCAGGAGACGAGGCTTATCACCCTGACACAGCCCAACCCCGATCGCAGTAAACAGCCAATGAAATTGTCTCTTTACCATGTGACCAGCTGTGTCCAATCACAGCCGGTCACAGAATGTCAATAAACAGCGGTAATGAGATGGCACCGGGTTCACCGATCGTGTGTGAGAAGGAGATTGCGGTAACATCTCGTTACCACTTACAGTACACACCAATCACACTGATTGCCCCCCAATAAAGAGGACCTGTTACCACCCATCATAGTACCTGTTTCCAGCCCATCAGAGTACCCGAGTACCCGTCACAGCCCATCAGAGTACCCGAGTACCTGTCACCAGCCCATCAGAGTACCCGAGTACCCGTCACAGCCCATCAGAGTACCTGAGTACCTGTCACAGTCCATCAGAGTACCCGAGTACCTGTCACCAGGCCATCAGAGTACCCGAGTACCTGTCACCAGCCCATCAGAGTACCCGAGTACCTGTCACCACCCATCAGAGTACCCGAGTACCTGTCACAGCCCATCAGAGTACCCGAGTACCCGTCACAGCCCATCAGAGTACCTGAGTACCTGTCACAGTCCATCAGAGTACCCGAGTACCCGTCACAGCCCATCAGAGTACCCGAGTACCTGTCACCAGCCCATCAGAGTACCCGAGTACCCGTCACAGCCCATCAGAGTACCCGAGTACCCGTCACAGCCCATCAGAGTACCTGAGTACCTGTCACAGTCCATCAGAGTACCCGAGTACCTGTCACAGTCCATCAGAGTACCCGAGTACCTGTCACCACCCATCAGAGTACCCGAGTACCTGTCACCAGCCCATCAGAGTACCCGAGTACCTGTCACCAGCCCATCAGAGAACCTGAGTACCTGTCACCAGCCCATCAGAGTACCCGAGTACCTGTCACCAGCCCATCAGAGTACCCGAGTACCTGTCACAGTCCATCAGAGTACCCGAGTACCTGTCACAGTCCATCAGAGTACCCGAGTACCTGTCACCAGTCCATCAGAGTACCCGAGTACCTGTCACCAGTCCATCAGAGTACCCGAGTACCTGTCACCAGTCCATCAGAGTACCCGAGTACCTGTCACCAGTCCATCAGAGTACCCGAGTACCTGTCACCACCCATCAGAGTACCCGAGTACCTGTCACAGCCCATCAGAGTACCCGAGTACCTGTCACCAGCCCATCAGAGTACCCGAGTACCTGTCACCAGCCCATCAGAGTACCCGAGTACCTGTCACCAGCCCATCAGAGTACCCGAGTACCTGTCACAGTCCATCAGAGTACCCGAGTACCTGTCACAGTCCATCAGAGTACCCGAGTACCTGTCTCCAGCCCATCAGAGTACCCGAGTACCTGTCACCAGCCCATCAGAGTACCTGAGTACCTGTCACCAGCCCATCAGAGTACCCGAGTACCTGTCACCAGCCCATCAGAGTACCCGAGTACCTGTCACAGTCCATCAGAGTACCCGAGTACCTGTCACAGTCCATCAGAGTACCCGAGTACCTGTCACCAGTCCATCAGAGTACCCGAGTACCTGTCACCAGTCCATCAGAGTACCCGAGTACCTGTCACAGTCCATCAGAGTACCCGAGTACCTGTCACCACCCATCAGAGTACCCGAGTACCTGTCTCCAGCCCATCAGAGTACCCGAGTACCTGTCACAGTCCATCAGAGTACCCGAGTACCTGTCACAGCCCATCAGAGTACCCGAGTACCTGTCACCAGTCCATCAGAGTACCTGAGTACCTGTCACCAGCCCATCAGAGTACCCGAGTACCTGTCCCCAGCCCATCAGAGTACCCGAGTACCTGTCACCAGCCCATCAGAGTACCTGAGTACCTGTCACCAGCCCATCAGAGTACCCGAGTACCTGTCACCAGCCCATCAGAGTACCCGAGTACCTGTCACAGTCCATCAGAGTACCCGAGTACCTGTCACAGTCCATCAGAGTACCCGAGTACCTGTCACCAGTCCATCAGAGTACCCGAGTACCTGTCACCAGTCCATCAGAGTACCCGAGTACCTGTCACAGTCCATCAGAGTACCCGAGTACCTGTCACCACCCATCAGAGTACCCGAGTACCTGTCACAGTCCATCAGAGTACCCGAGTACCTGTCACAGTCCATCAGAGTACCCGAGTACCTGTCTCCAGCCCATCAGAGTACCCGAGTACCTGTCACCACCCATCAGAGTACCCGAGTACCTGTCACAGTCCATCAGAGTACCCGAGTACCTGTCACAGCCCATCAGAGTACCCGAGTACCTGTCACCAGCCCATCAGAGTACCCGAGTACCTGTCACCAGCCCATCAGAGTACCCGAGTACCTGTCACCAGCCCATCAGAGTACCTGAGTACCTGTCACCAGCCCATCAGAGTACCCGAGTACCTGTCACCAGCCCATCAGAGTACCTGAGTACCTGTCACCAGCCCATCAGAGTACCCGAGTACCTGTCACCAGCCCATCAGAGTACCCGAGTACCTGTCTCCAGCCCATCAGAGTACCCGAGTACCTGTCACAGTCCATCAGAGTACCCGAGTACCTGTCACCACCCATCAGAGTACCCGAGTACCTGTCACAGCCCATCAGAGTACCCGAGTACCTGTCTCCAGCCCATCAGAGTACCCGAGTACCTGTCTCCAGCCCATCAGAGTACCCGAGTACCTGTCTCCAGCCCATCAGAGTACCCGAGTACCTGTCACCAGCCCATCAGAGTACCCGAGTACCTGTCACCAGTCCATCAGAGTACCCGAGTACCTGTCACCAGTCCATCAGAGTACCCGAGTACCTGTCACCAGTCCATCAGAGTACCCGAGTACCTGTCACCAGTCCATCAGAGTACCCGAGTACCTGTCACCACCCATCAGAGTACCCGAGTACCTGTCACAGTCCATCAGAGTACCCGAGTACCTGTCACAGTCCATCAGAGTACCCGAGTACCTGTCTCCAGCCCATCAGAGTACCCGAGTACCTGTCACCAGCCCATCAGAGTACCTGAGTACCTGTCACCAGCCCATCAGAGTACCCGAGTACCTGTCACCAGCCCATCAGAGTACCCGAGTACCTGTCACAGTCCATCAGAGTACCCGAGTACCTGTCACAGTCCATCAGAGTACCCGAGTACCTGTCACCAGTCCATCAGAGTACCCGAGTACCTGTCACCAGTCCATCAGAGTACCCGAGTACCTGTCACAGTCCATCAGAGTACCCGAGTACCTGTCACCACCCATCAGAGTACCCGAGTACCTGTCACAGTCCATCAGAGTACCCGAGTACCTGTCACAGTCCATCAGAGTACCCGAGTACCTGTCACAGTCCATCAGAGTACCCGAGTACCTGTCTCCAGCCCATCAGAGTACCCGAGTACCTGTCACAGTCCATCAGAGTACCCGAGTACCTGTCACAGCCCATCAGAGTACCCGAGTACCTGTCACCAGTCCATCAGAGTACCTGAGTACCTGTCACCAGCCCATCAGAGTACCCGAGTACCTGTCACCAGCCCATCAGAGTACCCGAGTACCTGTCACCAGCCCATCAGAGTACCTGAGTACCTGTCACCAGCCCATCAGAGTACCCGAGTACCTGTCACCAGCCCATCAGAGTACCCGAGTACCTGTCACAGTCCATCAGAGTACCCGAGTACCTGTCACAGTCCATCAGAGTACCCGAGTACCTGTCACCAGTCCATCAGAGTACCCGAGTACCTGTCACCAGTCCATCAGAGTACCCGAGTACCTGTCACAGTCCATCAGAGTACCCGAGTACCTGTCACCACCCATCAGAGTACCCGAGTACCTGTCACAGTCCATCAGAGTACCCGAGTACCTGTCACAGTCCATCAGAGTACCCGAGTACCTGTCTCCAGCCCATCAGAGTACCCGAGTACCTGTCACCACCCATCAGAGTACCCGAGTACCTGTCACAGTCCATCAGAGTACCCGAGTACCTGTCACAGCCCATCAGAGTACCCGAGTACCTGTCACCAGCCCATCAGAGTACCCGAGTACCTGTCACCAGCCCATCAGAGTACCCGAGTACCTGTCACCAGCCCATCAGAGTACCTGAGTACCTGTCACCAGCCCATCAGAGTACCCGAGTACCTGTCACCAGCCCATCAGAGTACCTGAGTACCTGTCACCAGCCCATCAGAGTACCCGAGTACCTGTCACCAGCCCATCAGAGTACCCGAGTACCTGTCTCCAGCCCATCAGAGTACCCGAGTACCTGTCACAGTCCATCAGAGTACCCGAGTACCTGTCACCACCCATCAGAGTACCCGAGTACCTGTCACAGCCCATCAGAGTACCCGAGTACCTGTCTCCAGCCCATCAGAGTACCCGAGTACCTGTCTCCAGCCCATCAGAGTACCCGAGTACCTGTCTCCAGCCCATCAGAGTACCCGAGTACCTGTCACCAGCCCATCAGAGTACCCGAGTACCTGTCACAGTCCATCAGAGTACCCGAGTACCTGTCTCCAGCCCATCAGAGTACCCGAGTACCTGTCACCACCCATCAGAGTACCCGAGTACCTGTCACAGTCCATCAGAGTACCCGAATACCTGTCTCCAGCCCATCAGAGTACCCGAGTACCTGTCTCCAGCCCATCAGAGTACCCGAGTACCTGTCACCAGCCCATCAGAGTACCCGAGTACCTGTCACAGTCCATCAGAGTACCCGAGTACCTGTCTCCGGGCCCATCAGAGTACCCGAGTACCTGTCACCACCCATCAGAGTACCCGAGTACCTGTCACCAGCCCATCAGAGTACCCGAATACCTGTCACCAGCCCATCAGAGTACCCGACTACCTGTCACAGTCCATCAGAGTACCCGAGTACCTGTCACAGTCCATCAGAGTACCCGAATACCTGTCACAGTCCATCAGAGTACCCGAGTACCTGTCACAGTCCATCAGAGTACCCGAGTACTTGTCACAGTCCATCAGAGTACCCGAGTACCTGTCACCACCCATCAGATTACCCGAGTACCTGTCACCATCCCATTAGAGTACCCGAGTACCTATCTGCAGCCCATGTATCATAGACTGTACATTGGGGTGTTTGCTTTCCAAAATAGGGTCATTTTGTGAGTGTTTCCACTGTCCTGATGCTCAAGGATCTTCAAAAGTGTGATGGGTAGGAATGAAATGAGATGTGTAATTTATGCTCCTAGAACGCCTGAAGGTACTACTTCAATGTTGGGCCTCTGTATGTGGCCAGGCTGTGTAAAAGTCTCATACATGGGGTATCGCCATACTCAGGATGAGTAGCAGAATGTGTTTTGGGGTGTAATTTTTGCTATATACATGCTACGTGTTAGAAATATCTTATAAGTTGACAACTTTATGTAACAAAAAATGCATTTTCTTTTTTTTTTTCCACCTTTTCCAAAAACTTCTGGAAAAAAATAAACTGTTCAAAAGCCTCATAGAATATATGTTGGGGTGTTTGCTTTCCAAAATGGGGTAATTTTGTGGGCAATTCCATTGTCCTGGTGCTCCAGGGCCTTCAAAAGTGTAATAGGTGGTTGTGAAATGTCATTTTTGCTGGTAGAACGCCTGAAGGTGCCACTTCAATGTTGGTCCTCTGTATGTGGTCAGGCTGTGTAAAAGTCTCACACATGTGGTATCGCCATACTCAGGATGAGGAGCAGAATGTGTTTTGGGGTGTCATTGGAAGTATGCATATGCTGTGTGTGAGAAATAACTTGTTATTTTGCCAAGTTTGTAAAAAAAAAAAAAATTCTTCATTTTCCCAAGAATTGTGGGAAAAAATTACGACTTAAAAAAACTCCCCATGCCTCTTACTAAATACCTTGGACTGTCTACTTTCCAAAAAGGGGAGATTTGGGGGGTATTTGTACTTTCCTGACAAATATCTGGAAGATACCTGAGGCCTTCGCCCCCCCCCCTCCCCCGCGTCTTCTCAGACATGGTGTTTATTGCCCATTATTGGACCGGTATCTGGACACATATGTCTTTCTTTGGTCCTCGTCCTTCCACATGTTCTCCTGATGATATGACAGAAGAAGAATATCTACAAAGAGGAGTCATCTCCGTCCTCGGCGCAGCGCCATGTCTGGAAGGGTATCACCCACGTCTGGTGTGAACTGTCATCTATGTATGGATGTGAGGCACGGATGCAGTTTCCATGGTGACAGTTACAGCTCATACTTTATGTGGTCACCATGGAAACTGCATATGATGTACAGAGGATCCCTGCTCCCTGCACAAGACTCGGGGGGGGGGGGGGGGGGGCTCTGTATAGTAATGAGGACCATTCAGTCACTTAGATGTGACCATTTATAGGTCGGAACTCTGATAATGGAGAGAACGTTTGGTCTGAGGTCAGGGGGGAGAGTGGGGGTGGGGGGGGGATCTGCACTGGACATCAAACTGATACCAACACAGGGGTATGGGGGGGGGGTGGGGGCAGATGTAGAGGAAGTTCACAGAAAACGACCGAATAACAGAATTTAATCTCAGTTATCTTCATTTCTGAAAGTTTCCTGGGAGTGATTAGATGTAGCAGTGCAAGTCCCTGGAGCTCACACTACACACAGCAGCTGAGAAACCAGAAAGTCCGGATAGACCTGTGTGTGCGAAGAGCCAGGAATCCAGAGACTCTTCCTACAGGCGAGAGGTGGGGTCTGCATCCCACCCGAGGAGTACAACCCCCCACATCTGAGGAGTACAACCCCCCACATCTGAGGAATACAACCCCCCACATCTGAGGAGTACAACTCCCCACATCCACATCTGAGGAGTACAACCCCCCACATCCACATCTGAGGAGTACAACCCCCCACATCTGAGGAGTACAACTCCCCACATCCACATCTGAGGAGTACAACCCCCCACATCTGAGGAGTACAACCCCCCACATCCACATCTGAGGAGTACAACCCCCCACATCTGAGGAGTACAACCCCCCACATCTCAGGAATACAACCCCCCACATCTGAGGAGTACAACCCCCACATCTGAGGAATACAACCCCCCACATCTCAGGAATACAACCCCCCACATCTCATGAATACAACCCCCCACATCCACATCTGAGGAATTCAACCCCCCACATCTGAGGAATACAACCCCCCACATCCATATCTGAGGAATACAACCCCCCCCCCCACACACATTCATATCTGAGGAATACAACCCCCCACATCCATATCTGAGGAATACAACCCCCCCCCCACATCCATATCTGAGGAATACAACCCCCCACATCCATATCTGAGGAATACAACCACCCACATCCATATCTGAGGAATACAACCCCCCACATCCATATCTGAGGAATACAACCCCCCCCCCCCACATCCATATCTGAGGAATACAACCCCCCACATCCATATCTGAGGAATACAACCCCCCCCCCACATCCATATCTGAGGAATACAACCCCCCCCCCACCCCCCACATCCATATCTGAGGAATACAACCCCCACATCCATATCTGAGGAATACAACCCCCCCCCCACATCCATATCTGAGGAATACAACCCCCCCCCCCCACACACACATCCATATCTGAGGAATACAACCCCCCACATCCATATCTGAGGAGTACAACCCCCCACATCTGAGGAGTACAACCCCCCACATCTCAGGAATACAACCCCCCACATCTGAGGAGTACAACCCCCCACATCTGAGGAATACAACCCCCCACATCTCAGGAATACAACCCCCCACATCTCATGAATACAACCCCCCACATCCACATCTGAGGAATTCAACCCCCCCACATCTGAGGAATACAACCCCCCACATCCATATCTGAGGAATACAACCCCCCCCCCCCCCACACACATTCATATCTGAGGAATACAACCCCCCACATCCATATCTGAGGAATACAACCCCCCCCCACATCCATATCTGAGGAATACAACCCCCCACATCCATATCTGAGGAATACAACCACCCACATCCATATCTGAGGAATACAACCCCCCACATCCATATCTGAGGAATACAACCCCCCCCCCCACATCCATATCTGAGGAATACAACCCCCCACATCCATATCTGAGGAATACAACCCCCCCCCCCCCCACATCCATATCTGAGGAATACAACCCCCCCCCACCCCCCACATCCATATCTGAGGAATACAACCCCCCACATCCATATCTGAGGAATACAACCCCCCCCCCACACACACACATCCATATCTGAGGAATACAACCCCCCACATCCATATCTGAGGAATACAACCCCCCACATCCATATCTGTGGAATACAACCCCCCACATCCATATCTGAGGAATACAACCCCCCACATCCATATCTGAGGAATACAACCCCCCACATCCATATCTGAGGAATACAACCCCCCACATCCATATCTGAGGAATACAACCCCCCACATCCATATCTGAGGAATACAACCCCCCACATCCATATCTGAGGAATACAACCCCCCCCCCCCCCCACCCCCCACATCCATATCTGAGGAATACAACCCCCCACATCCATATCTGAGGAATACAACCCCCCACATCCATATCTGAGGAATACAACCCCCCACATCCATATCTGAGGAATACAACCCCCCACATCCATATCTGAGGAATACAACCCCCCACATCCATATCTGAGGAATACAACCCCCCCCCCCCACATCCATATCTGAGGAATACAACCCCCCCCCACATCCATATCTGAGGAATACAACCCCCACATCCACATCTGAGGAATACAACCCCCCCCCCCACACACACATCCATATCTGAGGAATACAACCCCCCACATCCATATCTGAGGAATACAACCCCCCACATCCATATCTGAGGAATACAACCCCCCACATCCATATCTGAGGAATACAACCCCCCCCCCACCCCCCACATCCATATCTGAGGAATACAACCCCCCACATCCATATCTGAGGAATACAACCCCCCCCCCCACATCCATATCTGAGGAATACAACCCCCCACATCCATATCTGAGGAATACAACCCACCCCCCCCCCCCACATCCATATCTGAGGAATACAACCCCCCCCCACATCCATATCTGAGGAATACAACCCCCTCCCACATCCATATCTGAGGAATACAACCCCCCCCCCCCACATCCATATCTGAGGAATACAACCCCCCACATCCATATCTGAGGAATACAACCCCCCACATCCATATCTGAGGAATACAACCCCCCACATCCATATCTGAGGAATACAACCCCCCCCCCACCCCCCACATCCATATCTGAGGAATACAACCCCCCCCCCACATCCATATCTGAGGAATACAACCCCCCCCCCCCCACATCCATATCTGAGGAATACAACCCCCCCCCCCACATCCATATCTGAGGAATACAACCCACCCCCCCCCCACATCCATATCTGAGGAATATAACCCCCCCCCCCCCACATCCATATCTGAGGAATATAACCCCCCCCCCCCCCACATCCATATCTGAGGAATACAACCCCCCCCCCACATCCATATCTGAGGAATACAACCCCCCACATCTGAGGAATACAACCCCCTACATCTAAGGAATACAACCCCCCACATCCATATCGATCAGGTCACCGCCGCCAGGTTTCTTTCTTCTTTCACTCTCCTCTATCACACAAGGACTCCTCTATAAACATTTTAATTATTATTATTATTATTATATACTGTTATATGTCCTTATATACTCACATTATTATATACCCTTATACAGCCCTATTACTATATACCCTTATACACCCCTATTACTATATACCCTTATATACTCACATTATTATATACCCTTATATACCCCTATTACTATATACCCTTATATAACCCTCTTATTGATCTCTATACAGTAAGAACCTCGCTCCTCAGATCCGGATCCGGCAGATGATCCTGAAGAAGACCAAAAACCCGGATATGATCCAGGAATGGAGACCATCCTCCCGGATCCCTCGGGGGTCATGTACACCTGCGGCTGGGGGGATGGTAGAAGACTGGGGTGGGGGGGACACAGTTGCACCAAGAATGCCCCCCGCCCGTTGTGTTTTGGCATCACTGCTTGCTGACACTTCGCCCCTCCAACTGCCCTATGAAAAGTGATGAAGAGGGGATTGGTTGTGACCCCTACTGTGTCCAACCAGTGAGATTCCCCTTCACTTCCTGTTTTGGAACCCCAGCAGGAAGTGATGGATCTCCACACAGCGAGGGGGTTTCCCTCATTGTTGTCATCTGAACAATTATTTATTTAAAGGATAGTTATATAGTTAGTAAGGTTGAATAAAGACACCAGTCCATCCAGTTCAACCTGAGTGTCTACAATTGTCCCTATCCCTGTACATTGCACACTCACATTGGTCCCGACCCTCAGGGAGCCACAATCCGAGCTCCCCATTCATATATTGGGGCCAATTTTGGACAGAAGCCAATTAACCTCCCTGCATGTCTTTGTAGTGTGGGAGGAAACCGGAGTACCCGGAGGAAACCCACACAGGGAGAACATGCAAACTCCAGGCGGGTAGTGTCGAACCAGCGACCCTTCCTACTGCTAGGTGAGAGTGCTAACCACTACACCACTGTGCCACCCACTACACCACTGTGCCGCCCACTACACCACTGTGCCGCCCACTACACCACTGTGCCACCCACTACACCACTGTGCCGCCCACTACACCACTGTGCCACCCACTACACCACTGTGCCGCCCACTACACCACTGTACCGCCCACTACACCACTGTGCCGCCCACTACACCACTGTGCCGCCCACTACACCACTGTGCCGCCCACTACACCACTGTGCCGCCCACTACACCACTGTACCGCCCACTACACCACTGTGCCGCCCACTACACCACTGTGCCGCCCACTACACCACTGTGCTACTCACTACACCACTGTGCCGCCCACTACACCACTGTGCCGCCCACTACACCACTGTGCCGCCCCACTACACCACTGTGCCGCCCACTACACCACTGTGCCACCCACTACACCACTGTGCCTCCCTCTACACCACTGTGCCACCCACTACACCACTGTGCCGCCCACTACACCACTGTGCCGCCCACTACACCACTGTGCCGCCCACTACACCACTGTGCCGCCCACTACACCACTGTGCCACCCACTACACCACTGTGCCGCCCACTACACCACTGTGCTACTCACTACACCACTGTGCCACCCACTACACCACTGTGCCGCCCACTACACCACTGTGCCGCCCCACTACACCACTGTGCCGCCCACTACACCACTGTGCCACCCACTACACCACTGTGCCTCCCTCTACACCACTGTGCCACCCACTACACCACTGTGCCGCCCACTACACCACTGTGCCACCCACTACACCACTGTGCCTCCCTCTACACCACTGTGCCACCCACTACACCACTGTGCCGCCCACTACACCACTGTGCCGCCCAACTACACCACTGTGCCGCCCACTACACCACTGTGCTACTCACTACACCACTGTGCCACCCACTACACCACTGTGCCGCCCACTACACCACTGTGCCGCCCTCTACACCACTGTGCTACCCACTACACCACTGTGCTACTCACTACACCACTGTGCCGCCTACTACACCACTGTGCCGCCCTCTACACCACTGTGCCACCCACTACACCACTGTGCTACTCACTACACCACTGTGCCACCCACTACACCACGGTGCTACTCACTACACCACTGTGCCACCCACTACACCACTGTGCCGCCCACTACACCACTGTGCTACCCACTACACCACTGTGCTACTCACTACACCACTGTGCCGCCTACTACACCACTGTGCTACCCACTACACCACTGTGCTACTCACTACACCACTGTGCCGCCTACTACACCACTGTGCCGCCCTCTACACCACTGTGCCACCCACTACACCACTGTGCTACTCACTACACCACTGTGCCACCCACTACACCACGGTGCTACTCACTACACCACTGTGCCGCCCACTACACCACTGTGCCACCCACTACACCACTGTGCCACCCCACTACACCACTGTGCCACCCACTACACCATGGTGCTACTCACTACACCACTGTGCCGCCCACTACACCACTGTGCCACCCCACTACACCACTGTGCCACCCACTACACCACTGTGCCGCCCACTACACCACTGTGCTACTCACTACACCACTGTGCCGCTCACTACACCACTGTGCCGCCCACTACACCACTGTGCCGCCCACTACACCACTGTGCCGCCCACTACACCACTGTGCCGCCCACTACACCACTGTGCCTCCCACTACACCACTGTGCCGCCCACTACACCACTGTGCCTCCCTCTACACCACTGTGCCACCCACTACACCACTGTGCCGCCCACTACACCACTGTGCCGCCCAACTACACCACTGTGCCGCCCACTACACCACTGTGCTACTCACTACACCACTGTGCCACCCACTACACCACTGTGCCGCCCACTACACCACTGTGCCGCCCTCTACACCACTGTGCTACCCACTACACCACTGTGCTACTCACTACACCACTGTGCCGCCTACTACACCACTGTGCCGCCCTCTACACCACTGTGCCACCCACTACACCACTGTGCTACTCACTACACCACTGTGCCACCCACTACACCACGGTGCTACTCACTACACCACTGTGCCGCCCACTACACCACTGTGCCACCCACTACACCACTGTGCCACCCCACTACACCACTGTGCCACCCACTACACCACGGTGCTACTCACTACACCACTGTGCCGCCCACTACACCACTGTGCCACCCACTACACCACTGTGCCGCCCACTACACCACTGTACCGCCCACTACACCACTGTGCCGCCCACTACACCACTGTGCCGCCCACTACACCACTGTGCTACTCACTACACCACTGTGCCGCCCACTACACCACTGTGCCGCCCACTACACCACTGTGCCGCCCCACTACACCACTGTGCCGCCCACTACACCACTGTGCCACCCACTACACCACTGTGCCTCCCTCTACACCACTGTGCCGCCCACTACACCACTGTGCCGCCCACTACACCACTGTGCCGCCCACTACACCACTGTGCCGCCCACTACACCACTGTGCCACCCACTACACCACTGTGCCGCCCACTACACCACTGTGCTACTCACTACACCACTGTGCCACCCACTACACCACTGTGCCGCCCACTACACCACTGTGCCGCCCCACTACACCACTGTGCCGCCCACTACACCACTGTGCCACCCACTACACCACTGTGCCTCCCTCTACACCACTGTGCCACCCACTACACCACTGTGCCGCCCACTACACCACTGTGCCACCCACTACACCACTGTGCCTCCCTCTACACCACTGTGCCACCCACTACACCACTGTGCCGCCCACTACACCACTGTGCCGCCCAACTACACCACTGTGCCGCCCACTACACCACTGTGCTACTCACTACACCACTGTGCCACCCACTACACCACTGTGCCGCCCACTACACCACTGTGCCGCCCTCTACACCACTGTGCTACCCACTACACCACTGTGCTACTCACTACACCACTGTGCCGCCTACTACACCACTGTGCCGCCCTCTACACCACTGTGCCACCCACTACACCACTGTGCTACTCACTACACCACTGTGCCACCCACTACACCACGGTGCTACTCACTACACCACTGTGCCACCCACTACACCACTGTGCCGCCCACTACACCACTGTGCTACCCACTACACCACTGTGCTACTCACTACACCACTGTGCCGCCTACTACACCACTGTGCTACCCACTACACCACTGTGCTACTCACTACACCACTGTGCCGCCTACTACACCACTGTGCCGCCCTCTACACCACTGTGCCACCCACTACACCACTGTGCTACTCACTACACCACTGTGCCACCCACTACACCACGGTGCTACTCACTACACCACTGTGCCGCCCACTACACCACTGTGCCACCCACTACACCACTGTGCCACCCCACTACACCACTGTGCCACCCACTACACCATGGTGCTACTCACTACACCACTGTGCCGCCCACTACACCACTGTGCCACCCCACTACACCACTGTGCCACCCACTACACCACTGTGCCGCCCACTACACCACTGTGCTACTCACTACACCACTGTGCCGCTCACTACACCACTGTGCCGCCCACTACACCACTGTGCCGCCCACTACACCACTGTGCCGCCCACTACACCACTGTGCCGCCCACTACACCACTGTGCCTCCCACTACACCACTGTGCCGCCCACTACACCACTGTGCCTCCCTCTACACCACTGTGCCACCCACTACACCACTGTGCCGCCCACTACACCACTGTGCCGCCCAACTACACCACTGTGCCGCCCACTACACCACTGTGCTACTCACTACACCACTGTGCCACCCACTACACCACTGTGCCGCCCACTACACCACTGTGCCGCCCTCTACACCACTGTGCTACCCACTACACCACTGTGCTACTCACTACACCACTGTGCCGCCTACTACACCACTGTGCCGCCCTCTACACCACTGTGCCACCCACTACACCACTGTGCTACTCACTACACCACTGTGCCACCCACTACACCACGGTGCTACTCACTACACCACTGTGCCGCCCACTACACCACTGTGCCACCCACTACACCACTGTGCCACCCCACTACACCACTGTGCCACCCACTACACCACGGTGCTACTCACTACACCACTGTGCCGCCCACTACACCACTGTGCCACCCACTACACCACTGTGCCACCCCACTACACCACTGTGCCGCTCACTACACCACTGTGCCGCCCACTACACCACTGTGCTACTCACTACACCACTGTGCCACCCACTACACCACTGTGCTACTCACTACACCACTGTGCCACCCACTACACCACTGTGCCACTCACTACACCACTGTGCCGCTCACTACACCACTGTGCCGCCCACTACACCACTGTGCCGCCCAACTACACCACTGTGCCGCCCACTACACCACTGTGCCGCCCACTACACCACTGTGCCACCCACTACACCACTGTGCCACCCCACTACACCACTGTGCCGCTCACTACACCACTGTGCCGCCCACTACACCACTGTGCTACTCACTACACCACTGTGCCACCCACTACACCACTGTGCTACTCACTACACCACTGTGCCACCCACTACACCACTGTGCCACTCACTACACCACTGTGCCGCTCACTACACCACTGTGCCGCCCACTACACCACTGTGCCGCCCAACTACACCACTGTGCCGCCCACTACACCACTGTGCTACTCACTACACCACTGTGCCACCCACTACACCACTGTGCCGCCCACTACACCACTGTGCCGCCCTCTACACCACTGTGCTACCCACTACACCACTGTGCTACTCACTACACCACTGTGCCGCCTACTACACCACTGTGCCGCCCTCTACACCACTGTGCCACCCACTACACCACTGTGCTACTCACTACACCACTGTGCCACCCACTACACCACTGTGCCACCCACTACACCACTGTGCCGCCCACTACACCACTGTGCCGCCCTCTACACCACTGTGCCGCCCACTACACCACTGTGCCGCCCTCTACACCACTGTGCCGCCCACTACACCACTGTGCCGCCCACTACACCACTGTGCCGCCCTCTACACCACTGTGCCGCTCACTACACCACTGTGCCGCCCACTACACCACTGTGCCGCCCTCTACACCACTGTGCCGCCCACTACACCACTGTGCCGCCCTCTACACCACTGTGCCGCCCACTACACCACTGTGCCGCCCTCTACACCACTGTGCCGCCCACTACACCACTGTGCCGCCCACTACACCACTGTGCCGCCCTCTACACCACTGTGCCGCCCACTACACCACTGTGCCGCCCACTACACCACTGTGCCGCCCACTACACCACTGTGCCGCCCAAGAGGATTTCCTCTTACCTTTCGTTTCACAAAATGTTGGGATTCTGGTAACGTCCTGAGACTGAGAGCGGGGACACGGACAACCCCTCCTACAAAGGGCTTTCCCGGGATCCGATCCGAGTCCCCCCGGATATATTCTGTGTGCTCCAACCATCTCCCGGAGAATCCATCCTACTCTGACACAGCTCTTACTGTGAAGAATCCTTCCCATACATGAAGGTTACACCTTTCCTTCAGACGCAGAGAGCGCCCCTTCTGCTATTTTCACATTTTTATTCACAGAAATGAGGGAAGTGAAAGCCGTTTATAGGCCTGAAAATCCATTAACACAATTCCTATCACGGAACGTTTCCAGTGATGCCGTTAAAGTTCTGACTCTGGAGGAAGACATTTCGCCTCGCGCAGCTGACTTCCTGTCCAAAGTCTCACTGCCCACTGTGCCCTCTGCCAGGGACCTTAGATAGGAGAAATCCCGTTCCTCAGAGGCTCCGTTCTCCTGGGATAGGAGAGCGGCGACACTCCAGGTGTGAGAAGCTCGTTTGGACCAAGACCCAGAATTGGCCGATCCTTTCAATCCTCCCTTCAGTCTTGCGCAGGTGTCCGGCTCCTCTCCTGGACTGAAATGTCTTCCTTTGGTTTCTCCGCACACTGTGAGCTTCTCACCATGTGCATTAGATGCTGCAGCAAGTCAGATAAAGCCCCGCCTCCTTTCCTGGAGGACAGAAAACAACAAGAAATACTGACCATGAACCCGGATGGATGGAGGAGCACAGAGATCAGGAAGAGGTCATCACATGTTCATTCTGAGGAAATGAATTTCACACTTTATTATTTCTCCTTGTTGACATCAGATAAGTAGGAAAGTCCCTGAGGGGCAGTCAGGTAATGTCCCGGGGTATGACATCTACCCCAAACACACTGGCTGATGGGAAGAGGATTGCAGAGGAACAATGATGAGTCTACAGGAGGAGCTCTGACCACCAGAGACCAGACTATGATGAGTCTACAGGAGGAGCTCTGACCACCAGAGACCAGACCATGGACAAGTCTACAGGAGGAGCTCTGACCACCAGAGACCAGACCATGATGAGTCTACAGGAGGAGCTCTGACCACCAGAGACCAGACCATGACAAGTCTACAGGAGGAGCTCTGACCACCAGAGACCAGACTAGGATGAGTCTACAGGAGGAGCTCTGACCACCAGAGACCAGACTAGGATGAGTCTACAGGAGGAGCTCTGACCACCAGAGACCAGACCATGACAAGTCTACAGGAGGAGCTCTGACCACCAGAGACCAGACTATGATGAGTCTACAGGAGGAGCTCTGACCACCAGAGACCAGACTATGATGAGTCTACAGGAGGAGCTCTGACCACCAGAGACCAGACTATGATGAGTCTACAGGAGGAGCTCTGACCACCAGAGACCAGACCATGACAAGTCTACAGGAGGAGCTCTGACCACCAGAGACCAGACTATGATGAGTCTACAGGAGGAGCTCTGACCACCAGAGACCAGACTATGATGAGTCTACAGGAGGAGCTCTGACCACCAGAGACCAGACTATGATGAGTCTACAGGAGGAGCTCTGACCACCAGAGACCAGACCATGACAAGTCTACAGGAGGAGCTCTGACCACCAGAGACCAGACTATGATGAGTCTACAGGAGGAGCTCTGACCATCAGAGACCAGACTATGATGAGTCTACAGGAGGAGCTCTGACCACCAGAGACCAGACTATGATGAGTCTACAGGAGGAGCTCTGACCACCAGAGACCAGACTATGATGAGTCTACAGGAGGAGCTCTGACCACCAGAGACCAGACCATGACGAGTCTACAGGAGGAGCTCTGACCACCAGAGACCAGACTATGATGAGTCTACAGGAGGAGCTCTGACCACCAGAGACCAGACTATGATGAGTCTACAGGAGGAGCTCTGACCACCAGAGACCAGACTATGATGAGTCTACAGGAGGAGCTCTGACCACCAGAGACCAGACTATGATGAGTCTACAGGAGGAGCTCTGACCACCAGAGACCAGACCATGACAAGTCTACAGGAGGAGCTCTGACCACCAGAGACCAGACCATGACAAGTCTACAGGAGGAGCTCTGACCACCAGAGACCAGACCATGACAAGTCTACAGGAGGAGCTCTGACCACCAGAGACCAGACCATGACAAGTCTACAGGAGGAGCTCTGACCACCAGAGGCCAGACCATGACGAGTCTACAGGAGGAGCTCTGACCACCAGAGACCAGACCATGACGAGTCTACAGGAGGAGCTCTGACCACCAGAGACCAGACTATGATGAGTCTACAGGAGGAGCTCTGACCACCAGAGACCAGACCATGACAAGTCTACAGGAGGAGCTCTGACCATCAGAGACCAGACTATGATGAGTCTACAGGAGGAGCTCTGACCACCAGAGACCAGACTATGATGAGTCTACAGGAGGAGCTCTGACCACCAGAGACCAGACTATGATGAGTCTACAGGAGGAGCTCTGACCACCAGAGACCAGACCATGACAAGTCTACAGGAGGAGCTCTGACCACCAGATACCAGACTATGATGAGTCTACAGGAGGAGCTCTGACCATCAGAGACCAGACTATGATGAGTCTACAGGAGGAGCTCTGACCACCAGAGACCAGACTATGATGAGTCTACAGGAGGAGCTCTGACCACCAGAGACCAGACTATGATGAGTCTACAGGAGGAGCTCTGACCACCAGAGACCAGACCATGACGAGTCTACAGGAGGAGCTCTGACCACCAGAGACCAGACTATGACGAGTCTACAGGAGGAGCTCTGACCACCAGAGACCAGACTATGATGAGTCTACAGGAGGAGCTCTGACCACCAGAGACCAGACTATGATGAGTCTACAGGAGGAGCTCTGACCACCAGAGACCAGACTATGATGAGTCTACAGGAGGAGCTCTGACCACCAGAGACCAGACTATGATGAGTCTACAGGAGGAGCTCTGACCACCAGAGACCAGACCATGACAAGTCTACAGGAGGAGCTCTGACCACCAGAGACCAGACCATGACAAGTCTACAGGAGGAGCTCTGACCACCAGAGACCAGACCATGACAAGTCTACAGGAGGAGCTCTGACCACCAGAGGCCAGATCATGACAAGTCTACAGGAGGAGCTCTGACCACCAGAGACCAGACCATGACGAGTCTACAGGAGGAGCTCTGACCACCAGAGACCAGACTATGATGAGTCTACAGGAGGAGCTCTGACCACCAGAGACCAGACTATGATGAGTCTACAGGAGGAGCTCTGACCACCAGAGACCAGACCATGACAAGTCTACAGGAGGAGCTCTGACCACCCGATGCTTGATGGGCAGCTATGACCCTTGTCAGATCAGCACCCCCCCCCCTCCCCCACAGATTCTATGCACTATAAGCTCTAACGAGCCGGCCCTCTGATTCCTCTTGTACCAAATTGTAATGTCTGCCCTCATGTTGTAAAGCGCTGAGCAAACTGTTGGCGCCATATAAAACCTGTATAATAATAATAATAATGTAGGACATATTTTATACCCCAGTAGTTGTAGCCAACATTGTACCTGCAAAATATCATTTCTCTACACCAATCATGGGAAATGGGACTCCAAAATGTCTCTGGAACTGTGAAGGCGACCAATCACAGCGCGGCTTGTGTGTCTTATGTAACATTTCATAGATCTGAATGTCTTCTGTGTTTTTGTAATTCTTCTGTTTGTTCCAATCAGGATCTGGTGGGTGAGACGAGGACACAATCCAGGAAATCAGAGATCACACCCTGTGCTTGGCATGGTGAGGGCGGAGGGCGTGAGCGGGCGATGTGATCAGATATAGACACAGAGGGCACACAAGCTGGTAATGTCTGTACATGCATCTCTTCTGTGCCCATGTGTGCCCATGTGTGCCCATGTGTGCCCATGTGCATATACAAAGTATACAGAAGATGGGTGGAGGAGTTTAGATCTACAAAAAATCCAGAAAATCTGAGGCAGCCGAGTTCAATTCTATTTTTACTTTTGGAACAAAATCACACATTGTCAGTTATTTCCTGGACAATACAGTCCTTCTGAAAAAAACTGTGAGAGGTGTACCTGGAGATGACCAGGAGCGGTGTACCTGGAGATGACCAGGAGTGGTGTACCTGGAGATGACCAGGAGTGGTGTACCTGGAGATGACCAGGAGCGGTGTACCTGGAGATGACCAGGAGTGGTGTACCTGGAGATGACCAGGAGTGGTGTACCTGGAGATAACCAGGAGCGGTGTACATGGAGATAACCAGGAGCGGTGTACATGGAGATAACCAGGAGTGGTGTACATGGAGATAACCAGGAGTGGTGTACATGGAGATAACCAGGAGTGGTGTACATGGAGATAACCAGGAGTGGTGTACATGGAGATAACCAGGAGTGGTGTACATGGAGATAACCAGGAGTGGTGTACATGGAGATAACCAGGAGTGGTGTACCTGGAGATAACCAGGAGCGGTGTACATGGAGATAACCAGGAGTGGTTTACATGGAGATAACCAGGAGCGGTGTACATGGAGATAACCAGGAGTGGTGTACATGGAGATAACCAGGAGCGGTACACATGGAGATAACCAGGAGCGGTGTACATGGAGATAACCAGGAGTGGTGTACCTGGAGATGACCAGGAGCGGTGTACCTGGAGATAACCAGGAGGGGTGTACCTGGAGATAACCAGGAGTGGTGTACCTGGAGATAACCAGGAGCGGTGTACCTGGAGATAACCAGGAGTGGTGTACATGGAGATGACCAGGAGCGGTGTACATGGAGATAACCAGGAGCGGTGTACCTGGAGATAACCAGGAGTGGTGTACATGGAGATAACCAGGAGTGGTGTACATGGAGATAACCAGGAGTGGTGTACCTGGAGATAACCAGGAGTGGTGTACATGGAGATAACCAGGAGTGGTGTACATGGAGATAACCAGGAGTGGTGTACCTGGAGATAACCAGGAGTGGTGTACATGGAGATAACCAGGAGTGGTGTACATGGAGATAACCAGGAGCGGTGTACCTGGAGATAACCAGGAGTGGTGTACATGGAGATAACCAGGAGTGGTGTACCTGGAGATAACCAGGAGTGGTGTACCTGGAGATAACCAGGAGTGGTGTACATGGAGATAACCAGGAGTGGTGTACCTGGAGATAACCAGGAGTGGTGTACATGGAGATAACCAGGAGTGGTGTACATGGAGATAACCAGGAGCGGTGTACCTGGAGATAACCAGGAGTGGTGTACATGGAGATAACCAGGAGCGGTGTACCTGGAGATAACCAGGAGTGGTGTACATGGAGATAACCAGGAGTGGTGTACCTGGAGATAACCAGGAGTGGTGTACATGGAGATAACCAGGAGCGGTGTACATGGAGATAACCAGGAGTGGTGTACATGGAGATAACCAGGAGTGGTGTACATGGAGATAACCAGGAGTGGTGTACATGGAGATAACCAGGAGTGGTGTACCTGGAGATAACCAGGAGTGGTGTACATGGAGATAACCAGGAGTGGTGTACCTGGAGATAACCAGGAGTGGTGTACATGGAGATAACCAGGAGTGGTGTACATGGAGATAACCAGGAGCGGTGTACATGGAGATAACCAGGAGTGGTGTACATGGAGATAACCAGGAGTGGTGTACATGGAGATAACCAGGAGTGGTGTACATGGAGATAACCAGGAGTGGTGTACATGGAGATAACCAGGAGTGGTGTACATGGAGATAACCAGGAGTGGTGTACATGTAGCAAGTCACACCTTTATTTGGGGTTATTTATGTTCCCGGGGAGCTCAGCGTCTGATTGGTTGCTGTACATGTGATCACAGAGGTGGTCCTCTCATAGACTGAAGTACGGCTGTATTGTTGTTATTTTTTTATTTTTTATTGATGGACTTGTGTCTTTTTTTCAACCTGATTTAAGCTGCCCATACACCTATAGATTATCTGCAGATTTTCTCCATATTCACTAAACTGTGTGGATGGAGAATCTCCCACTTTTTCCATCTAACCAGAGAAAATCTGCAGATAATCTGTAGGTGTATGGGCAGCTTTACGTTGTACATCGGCCCCTCAGCCGGATGGGGACAGGTCTTCTCTTTCAGTGGGAATAATTCGATTGTTATTTGATTTTATACCGTGAAGAGTTTTCATGTGTCATCTGATTGGTCTGCCCCATCCCCCTTCCCCTGTCTTTTCTGGAACCATGGGGGCTGAACAGGCCGGGGCAGGGGACATACGATAGACCCCTCTCCTGTAGGAGGTCCCCAAAACATCTACAGATTCCCGTCCTCCAAAGAATTTATTAGAATAACTTCCCCAAAATAGTCTTCAGAGACCAGCAATGACACACAATGCACCTCCTGGAGCCCCACATAGGCAGTGCCAATGGCAGCTCAGCTGAAACCAAGCCGGAGAGAGTTTCCTGTCCATGTCCTATCCGTCCCACTCCAACCAAAACTACCGAGCTCTACAACCAAAACCACCGAGCTCTACAACCAAAACTACCGAGATCTACAACCAAAACTACCGAGCTCTACGACCAAAACTACCGAGCTCTACGACCAAAACTACCGAGCTCTACAACCAAAACCACCGAGCTCTACAACCAAAACTACCGAGATCTACAACCAAAACTACCGAGCTCTACAACCAAAACCACCGAGCTCTACAACCAAAACTACCGAGATCTACAACCAAAACTACCGAGCTCTACAACCAAAACTACCGAGCTCTACGACCAAAACTACCGAGCTCTACAACCAAAACTACCGAGCTCTACGACCAAAACTACCGAGCTCTACAACCAAAACCACCGAGCTCTACAACCAAAACCACCGAGCTCTACGACCAAAACTACCGAGATCTACGACCAAAACTACCGAGATCTACGACCAAAACTACCGAGCTCTACGACCAAAACTACCGAGATCTACGACCAAAACTACCGAGCTCTACGACCAAAACTACCGAGCTCTACAACCAAAACCACCGAGCTCTACAACCAAAACTACCGAGCTCTACAACCAAAACCACCGAGCTCTACAACCAAAACCACCGAGCTCTACAACCAAAACTACCGAGCTCTACAACCAAAACTACCGAGCTCTACGACCAAAACTACCGAGCTCTACGACCAAAACTACCGAGCTCTACGACCAAAACTACCGAGCTCTACGACCAAAACTACCGAGCTCTACAACCAAAACTACCGAGCTCTACAACCAAAACTACCGAGCTCTACGACCAAAACTACCGAGCTCTACGACCAAAACTACCGAGCTCTACAACCAAAACCACCGAGCTCTACAACCAAAACTACCGAGATCTACGACCAAAACTACCGAGCTCTACAACCAAAACCACCGAGCTCTACGACCAAAACTACCGAGATCTACGACCAAAACTACCGAGATCTACAACCAAAACTACCGAGCTCTACGACCAAAACTACCGAGCTCTACGACCAAAACTACCGAGATCTACAACCAAAACTACCGAGCTCTACGACCAAAACTACCGAGCTCTACGACCAAAACCACCGAGCTCTACGACCAAAACTACCGAGATCTACGACCAAAACTACCGAGATCTACAACCAAAACCACCGAGCTCTACGACCAAAACTACCGAGATCTACGACCAAAACTACCGAGATCTACAACCAAAACCACCGAGCTCTACGACCAAAACTACCGAGATCTACAACCAAAACTACCGAGCTCTACGACCAAAACTACCGAGCTCTACAACCAAAACCACCGAGCTCTACAACCAAAACTACCGAGCTCTACAACCAAAACCACCGAGCTCTACAACCAAAACCACCGAGCTCTACAACCAAAACTACCAAGCTCTACAACCAAAACTACCGAGCTCTACGACCAAAACTACCGAGCTCTACAACCAAAACCACCGAGCTCTACAACCAAAACTACCGAACTCTACAACCAAAACTACCGAGCTCTACGACCAAAACTACCGAGCTCTACGACCAAAACTACCAAGCTCTACAACCAAAACTACCGAACTCTACGACCAAAACTACCGAGCTCTACAACCAAAACTACCGAGCTCTACAACCAAAACTACCGAGCTCTACAACCAAAACTACCGAGCTCTACGACCAAAACTACCGAGCTCTACAACCAAAACTACCGAGCTCTACGACCAAAACTACCGAGATCTACAACCAAAACTACCGAACTCTACGACCAAAACTACCGAGATCTACAACCAAAACTACCGAGCTCTACGACCAAAACTACCGAGCTCTACAACCAAAACTACCGAACTCTACAACCAAAACTACCGAGCTCTACAACCAAAACTACCGAACTCTACAACCAAAACTACCGAACTCTACAACCAAAACTACCGAACTCTACAACCAAAACTACCGAGCTCTACGACCAAAATTACCGAACTCTACAACCAAAACTACCGAGCTCTACGACCAAAACTGCCGAACTCTACAACCAAAACTACCGAACTCTACAACCAAAACTACCGAGCTCTACAACCAAAACTACCGAGCTCTACAACCAAAACTACCGAGCTCTACAACCAAAACTACCGAGATCTACGACCAAAACTACCGAGCTCTACAACCAAAACTACCGAGCTCTACAACCAAAACTACCGAGCTCTACGACCAAAACTACCGAACTCTACGACCAAAACTACCGAACTCTACAACCAAAACTACCGAGCTCTACAACCAAAACTACCGAGCTCTACAACCAAAACTACCGAGATCTACGACCAAAACTACCGAGCTCTACAACCAAAACTACCGAGCTCTACAACCAAAATTACCGAACTCTACAACCAAAACTACCGAGCTCTACGACCAAAACTACCGAGCTCTACGACCAAAACTACCAAGCTCTACAACCAAAACTACCGAACTCTACAACCAAAACTACCGAACTCTACAACCAAAACTACCGAGCTCTACGACCAAAACTACCGAACTCTACAACCAAAACTACCGAGATCTACGACCAAAACTACCGAACTCTACAACCAAAACTACCGAGCTCTACGACCAAAACTACCGAACTCTACAACCAAAACTACCGAACTCTACAACCAAAACTACCGAGCTCTACGACCAAAACTACCGAACTCTACAACCAAAACTACCGAGATCTACGACCAAAACTACCGAACTCTACAACCAAAACTACCGAGCTCTACGACCAAAACTACCGAGATCTACAACCAAAACTACCGAACTCTACAACCAAAACTACCGAGCTCTACGACCAAAACTACCGAACTCTACAACCAAAACTACCGAGATCTACGACCAAAACTACCGAACTCTACAACCAAAACTACCGAGCTCTACGACCAAAACTACCGAACTCTACAACCAAAACTACCGAGCTCTACGACCAAAACTACCGAACTCTACAACCAAAACTACCGAGATCTACGACCAAAACTACCGAACTCTACAACCAAAACTACCGAGCTCTACGACCAAAACTACCGAACTCTACAACCAAAACTACCGAGATCTACAACCAAAACTACCGAACTCTACAACCAAAACTACCGAACTCTACAACCAAAACTACCGAGATCTACAACCAAAACTACCGAACTCTACAACCAAAACTACCGAGCTCTACAACCAAAACTACCGAGCTCTACAACCAAAATTACCGAACTCTACAACCAAAACTACCGAGCTCTACAACCAAAACTACCGAACTCTACGACCAAAACTACCGAGCTCTACAACCAAAACTACCGAGCTCTACAACCAAAACTACCGAGCTCTACGACCAAAACTACCGAGCTCTACAACCAAAACCACCGAGATCTACAACCAAAACTACCGAGCTCTACAACCAAAATTACCGAACTCTACAACCAAAACTACCGAGATCTACGACCAAAACTACCGAGCTCTACAACCAAAACTACCGAGCTCTACAACCAAAACTACCGAGCTCTACAACCAAAACTACCGAGCTCTACAACCAAAACTACCGAGCTCTACGACCAAAACTACCGAGCTCTACAACCAAAACTACCGAGCTCTACAACCAAAACTACCGAGCTCTACGACCAAAACTACCGAACTCTACAACCAAAACTACCGAACTCTACAACCAAAACTACCGAACTCTACAACCAAAACTACCGAACTCTACGACCAAAACTACCGAGCTCTACAACCAAAACTACCGAACTCTACGACCAAAACTACCGAGCTCTACAACCAAAACTACCGAGCTCTACAACCAAAACTACCGAGCTCTACGACCAAAACTACCGAGCTCTACAACCAAAACCACCGAGATCTACAACCAAAACTACCGAGCTCTACAACCAAAATTACCGAACTCTACAACCAAAACTACCGAGATCTACGACCAAAACTACCGAGCTCTACAACCAAAACTACCGAGCTCTACAACCAAAACTACCGAGCTCTACAACCAAAACTACCGAGCTCTACAACCAAAACTACCGAGCTCTACGACCAAAACTACCGAGCTCTACAACCAAAACTACCGAGCTCTACAACCAAAACTACCGAGCTCTACGACCAAAACTACCGAGCTCTACAACCAAAACTACCGAGCTCTACAACCAAAACTACCGAGCTCTACGACCAAAACTACCGAACTCTACAACCAAAACTACCGAACTCTACGACCAAAACTACCGAGCTCTACAACCAAAACTACCGAACTCTACAACCACTCCAATATGACCAATACGTCAACCACTAGAGTCTTCGTAGGCTGCTGTCTCTCAATGGCAATGGCCGCTCTCTATGAATGTCAATGGCCACCGTCCTTCAATGTCTATGGGCACTATTCCTCAACATTGATGACCAATATCTCGCAATGTCGATGGCCGTCTTTCAGTGTTGATTATTCACACGCCTGTTGAAAATGTGATAAGAATCAAAGAAGCTCCAGAGAATTCCATAAATCTCAACTCCTCTCCTGAGGGAGGTCCAGCATTCAGCCAAAAATTAGAACAGGCAGTGATGTGTGGTAAGCCAAAGCAACCAATCAGCATGCAGCTTCACCAGACAGACCAATGAGAATCAGTGGAGCGTCCCGATAACTCAAAGAAGGTTCTCCGTATAATGCTGATGATCACCTTTACAGTATATCTGTTCTATGCCTTCATCTGCTTTTCTCAATAGAGGGACGGCACCATCTTTGTTCAGGCATCATCCAGGGTCACCGTCTACTTCCTGGACTGAGATTGGGGCTCAGAGATGACACAATCATGTAAATCCTGGTCTCAATTCATCGCTGTGTCCACAAATGTCTGACACAGATCAGCCCCCAGCTGCAGCCTCTCACCTTGTGACTTGCTGCAAAGTTACAATGTACAGTCTAATCACCGGGGGAGGGGAGATTGAGTAAATGACTCCTCCTCCTTCTACAAAGTTACAATGTACAGACTGATCACCGGGGGAGGGGGGGACTGAGGAAATGACTCCTCCTCCTTCTACAAAGTTACAATGTACAGTCTGATCACCGGGGGCAGGGGAGACTGAGGAAATGACTCCTCTTGCCTGCAGCAGACTGATGACATCATCTCAGCCTAGGCACAGTCACTGACTGGAGCTCCAGAACGTCTTTTTAATGATAAAAGATGGAGGTTCTCTGAACAAGGACTCATTAGGATGGTGGCAGATCCTCTTTCTAATGCTTGTGTTGTGCGGAGAGGAGCCCCCCCCGGGAGTTGGGAGTTCTCACATTAGTTGCTGTAAACTTTGTACCGGATGATTGACATTTGTGAGCTGATAAGTTGTAATTGGTGTGATTAGTCCTAACCGAGGGACAAACATCCTGACATGTTTCAGGTGATGGGGAATTCCCAGAGATTTCCTTCTATGCAAACCGGCAGGAAGCCTCAGTCCGGAGAGGAGACAAACAAGGAGTGAGCCACCATCAGCCCCCAATCCCACTCCACACTCCTCGCCACATTTTATTATAGTCAGTAAATCTCTGCAGCATCAAAAATAGTCACCCCGACCCTCCATCATAGAAAATACTCCTCTCTTTCGGGTATAGAACGCTCCTCTCCATTGGGTAGAGAACACTCCTCTCCATTGGGTAGAGAACACTCCTCTCTATTGGGTAGAGAACGCTCCTCTCCATTGGATAGAGAACACTCCTCTCCATTGTGTAGAGAACACTCCTCTCCATTGGGTAGAGAACACACCTCTCCATTGGGTAGAGAACACTCCTCTCTATTGGGTAGAGAACGCTCCTCTCCATTGGGTAGAGAACACTCCTCTCTATTGGGTAGAGAACGCTCCTCTCCATTGGGTAGAGAACACTCCTCTCCATTGGGTAGAGAACGCTCCTCTCCATTGGGTAGAGAATGCTCCTCTCCATTGGGTAGAGAACACTCCTCTCCATTGGGTAGAGAACACACCTTTCCATTGGGTAGAGAACGCTCCTCTCCATTGGGTAGAGAATGCTCCTCTCCATTCGGTAGAGAATGCTCCTCTCCATTCGGTAGAGAATGCTCCTCTCCATTGGGTAGAGAATGCTCCTCTCCATTGGGTAGAGAACACTCCTCTCCATTGGGTAGAGAACACACCTTTCCATTGGGTAGAGAACGCTCCTCTCCATTGGGTAGAGAATGCTCCTCTCCATTCGGTAGAGAATGCTCCTCTCCATTCGGTAGAGAATGCTCCTCTCCATTGGGTAGAGAACGCTCCTCTCCATTGGAAAATGCCCCTCTCCATTGGGTAGAGAACGCTCTCTCCATTGGATAGAGAACGCTCCTCTCCATTGTGTAGAGAACGCTCCTCTCTATTGGGTAGAGAACGCTCCTCTCCATTGGATAGAGAACGCTCCTCTCCATTGGATAGAGAACGCTCCTCTCCATTGGATAGAGAACACTCCTCTCCATTGTGTAGAGAACGCTCCTCTCCATTGTGTAGAGAACACTCCTCTCCATTGTGTAGAGAACGCTCCTCTCCATTGGGTAGAGAACGCACTTCAGGTGTGTGATGGTCTCCGAGGCACTTCAGGTGTGTGATGGTCTCTGGGGCACTTCAGGTGTGTGATGGTCTATAGGGCACTTCAGGTGTGTGATGGTCTCCGGGATACTTCAGGTGTGTGATGGTCTCCGGGGTACTTCAGGTGTGTGATGGTCTCTGGGGCACTTCAGGTGTGTGATGGTCTCTGGGGCACTTCAGGTGTGTGATGGTCTCCGGGATACTTCAGGTGTGTGATGGTCTCCGGGGCACTTCAGGTGTGTGATGGTCTCTGGGGCACTTCAGGTGTGTTATGGTCTCCGGGGTACTTCAGGTGTGTGATGGTCTCTGGGGCACTTCGGGTGTGTGATGGTCTCCGGGGCACTTCAGGTGTGTGATGGTCTCTGGGGCACTTCAGGTGTGTGATGGTCTCCGGGGCACTTCAGGTGTGTGATGGTCTCCGGGATACTTCAGGTGTGTGATGGTCTCCGGGGCACTTCAGGTGTGTGATGGTCTCCGGGGTACTTCAGGTGTGTGATGGTCTCCGGGGCACTTCAGGTGTGTGATGGTCTCCGGGGCACTTCAGGTGTGTGATGGTCTCCGGGATACTTCAGGTGTGTGATGGTCTCCGGGGCACTTCAGGTGTGTGATGGTCTCTGGGGCACTTCAGGTGTGTGATGGTCTCCGGGATACTTCAGGTGTGTGATGGTCTCCGGGGCACTTCAGGTGTGTGATGGTCTCTGGGGCACTTCAGGTGTGTGATGGTCTCCGGGATACTTCAGGTGTGTGATGGTCTCCGGGGCACTTCAGGTGTGTGATGGTCTCCGGGGCACTTCAGGTGTGTGATGGTCTCCGGGGTACTTCAGGTGTGTGATGGTCTCTGGGGCACTTCAGGTGTGTGATGGTCTCCGGGGCACTTCAGGTGTGTGATGGTCTCCGGGGCACTTCAGGTGTGTGATGGTCTCCGGGGCACTTCAGGTGTGTGATGGTCTCCGGGGCACTTCAGGTGTGTGATGGTCTCCGGGGCACTTCAGGTGTGTGATGGTCTCCGGGGCACTTCAGGTGTGTGATGGTCTCCGGGGTACTTCAGGTGTGTGATGGTCTCCGGGGTACTTCAGGTGTGTGATGGTCTCCGGGGTACTTCAGGTGTGTGATGGTCTCTGGGGCACTTCAGGTGTGTGATGGTCTCCGGGGCACTTCAGGTGTGTGATGGTCTCCGGGGCACTTCAGGTGTGTGATGGTCTCCGGGGCACTTCAGGTGTGTGATGGTCTCCGGGGCACTTCAGGTGTGTGATGGTCTCCGGGATACTTCAGGTGTGTGATGGTCTCCGGGGCACTTCAGGTGTGTGATGGTCTCCGGGGCACTTCAGGTGTGTGATGGTCTCCGGGGTACTTCAGGTGTGTGATGGTCTCCGGGGCACTTCAGGTGTGTGATGGTTTCCGGGGTACTTCAGGTGTGTGATGGTCTCCGGGGCACTTCAGGTGTGTGATGGTCTCTGGGGCACTTCAGGTGTGTGATGGTCTCCGGGGCACTTCAGGTGTGTGATGGTCTCTGAGGTACTTCAGGTGTGTGATGGTCTCCGGGGTACTTCAGGTGTGTGATGGTCTCCGGGGCACTTCAGGTGTGTGATGGTCTCCGGGGTACTTCAGGTGTGTGATGGTCTCCGGGGCACTTCAGGTGTGTGATGGTCTCCGGGGCACTTCAGGTGTGTGATGGTCTCCGGGGCACTTCAGGTGTGTGATGGTCTCCGGGGCACTTCAGGTGTGTGATGGTCTCCGGGGTACTTCAGGTGTGTGATGGTCTCCGGGGTACTTCAGGTGTGTGATGGTCTCCGGGGTACTTCAGGTGTGTGATGGTCTCTGGGGCACTTCAGGTGTGTGATGGTCTCCGGGGCACTTCAGGTGTGTGATGGTCTCCGGGGCACTTCAGGTGTGTGATGGTCTCCGGGGCACTTCAGGTGTGTGATGGTCTCCGGGGCACTTCAGGTGTGTGATGGTCTCCGGGATACTTCAGGTGTGTGATGGTCTCCGGGGCACTTCAGGTGTGTGATGGTCTCCGGGGCACTTCAGGTGTGTGATGGTCTCCGGGGTACTTCAGGTGTGTGATGGTCTCCGGGGCACTTCAGGTGTGTGATGGTCTCCGGGGCACTTCAGGTGTGTGATGGTCTCCGGGGCACTTCAGGTGTGTGATGGTCTCTGGGGCACTTCAGGTGTGTGATTCGGATCGGACTTCACACTCGGTGGATCGGAGTAGCGCCGGCATCTTTAAAGTGGCGCTCCGCACACGCAGCTTAACCCTTTGTCTGCCGGATCCGGTGGTCATGTGACATGTGGGGTATCTATGAACTCGGGGTGACCTCCTCTTCTATATTCTACCAACAATGGGGGTCGTTTATTGGATTTGTTCGCATCAGTGTGTTTTTATATCGTGTGTGTCGTCATTGGAAGTGCCGCTGGTTTATTCTCCGGGGTCTCTGCTCTCATGTTTTGGGTTTTGTGTCATTTTCAGGCCTAAAATGATTTTTAAAAATGTCCCTCCAGCCTTAGAAGAAGAGGGAGGTGAAGCCTCCACCAATCTACATGTAATATCCCGCACCCCATTGTGTTTAGCTGGTGGGTGGGCATGGAGGAGGGGGGAGGGAGTGGCCTGTCGCTGTGTATACGCCCACATGTGTGACTCTGTATTACCTATTTCTGACGGGTACCCCTCACCACTTCCGAGGGACCTCGCTGTGGAAGTTCTGCCCCCCCCTCCCCCTCCTCCTGCCATTGGGCCATTCACACAGCGCATGCGCAGTAGGGGGCCCGTCTGTGAGGCCGCAAGGCTTCTCTGTCGGTTTCCCTCCCTAGGAATGGCGGCGGCCAATTGGAACATCGGCTCGGGGCGCCGCTGTGGCGGGATCCCGGGACCGGTAAAAGTCAGCAGCTCCGGGATTTGTTCCCCTGAAAATTTGTAGCCGCCGCCTCCTAACCCTTTCGGACTGAGCACGCCGTGCGAAGCCGAGCTGTAACTGACCGCTCCGGGCCTTGTACCAATGATAGGAAAGGGGGGAAAGCGGTTCCTGGTCAGCTGATGGCTGTGATTGGCTGTCACAGTGGCCAGTCATTGTTCTCTCCTCTGGAATGGATACATTGTATATTTTTCTCCTTCCTGGAGGAAGAACTTGGAAACTAAAATAAATAAATGGGGTAAATGAGATCTGGGATTGACCTCAAGTCAGGGCTAGGGTCAAAGGTCAGGGGTCAAAGGGCAAGGGTCAAAGTCAGGAGCGATTCCTGTGTGGTCCCGCCCCATTCTGATGCGATTCCAGTGCGATCCCGCCCCATTCTATTTGATTCCTGTGTGGTCCCGCCCCATTCGATTCGATTCCTGTGTGGTTCCGCCCCATTCGATTTGATTCCTGTGCGGTCCCGCCCCATTCGATTCGATTCCTGTGTGGTTCCGCCCCATTCGATTTGATTCCTGTGCGGTCCCGCCCCATTCGATTCGATTCCTGTGCGGTTCCGCCCCATTCGATTTGATTCCTGTGCGGTCCCGCCCCATTCGATGAGATTCTAGTGCGGTCCCACCCCATTCGATGCAATTTCAGTGCGGTCCCGCCCCATTCGATTTGATTCCTGTGCGGTCCCGCCCCATTCTATGCAATTCCAGTGCGGTCCCGCCCCATTCGATTTGATTCCTGTGCGGTCCCGCCCCATTCGATTTGATTCCTGTGCGGTCCCGCTCCATTCGATACGATTCCTGTGCGGTCCCGCCCCATTCGATACGATTCCTGTGCGGTCCCGCCCCATTCGATGCGATTCCAGTGCGGTCCCACCCCATTCGATGCGATTCCAGTGCGGTCCCGCCCCATTCTATGCGATTGCAGTGCGGTCCCACCCAATTCGATGCGATTCCAGTGCGGTACCGCCCCATTCGATGCGATTGCAGTGCGGTCCCACCCCATTCGATTCGATTCCTGTGTGGTTCCGCCCCATTCGATTTGATTCCTGTGCGGTCCCGCCCCATTCGATTCGATTCCTGTGTGGTTCCGCCCCATTCGATTTGATTCCTGTGCGGTCCCGCCCCATTCGATTCGATTCCTGTGCGGTTCCGCCCCATTCGATTTGATTCCTGTGCGGTCCCGCCCCATTCTATGCAATTCCAGTGCGGTCCCGCCCCATTCGATTTGATTCCTGTGCGGTCCCGCCCCATTCGATTTGATTCCTGTGCGGTCCCGCCCCATTCGATACGATTCCTGTGCGGTCCCGCCCCATTCGATACGATTCCTGTGCGGTCCCGCCCCATTCGATGCGATTCCAGTGCGGTCCCACCCCATTCGATGCGATTCCTGTGCGGTCCCGCCCCATTCGATGCGATTGCAGTGCGGTCCCACCCCATTCGATGCGATTCCAGTGCGGTCCCACCCCATTCGATTTAATTCCTGTGCGGTCCCGCCCCATTCCATACAATTCCTGTGCGGTCCCGCCCCATTCGATGCTATTTCAGTGCGGTCCCGCCCCATTCGATGCGATTCCAGTGCGGTCCCGCCCCATTCGATTCGATTCCTGTGCGGTTCCGCCCCATTCGATTTGATTCCTGTGCGGTCCCGCCCCATTCGATTCGATTCCTGTGCGGTTCCGCCCCATTCGATTTGATTCCTGTGCGGTCCCGCCCCATTCGATGAGATTCTAGTGCGGTCCCACCCCATTCGATGCAATTCCAGTGCGGTCCCGCCCCATTCGATTTGATTCCTGTGCGGTCCCGCCCCATTCGATACGATTCCTGTGCGGTCCCGCCCCATTCGATGCGATTCCTGTGCGGTCCCGCCCCATTCGATTTGATTCCTGTGCGGTCCCGCCCCATTCGATACGATTCCTGTGCGGTCCCGCCCCATTCGATACGATTCCTGTGCGGTCCCGCCCCATTCGATGCGATTCCAGTGCGGTCCCACCCCATTCGATGCGATTCCTGTGCGGTCCCGCCCCATTCGATGCGATTGCAGTGCGGTCCCACCCCATTCGATGCGATTCCAGTGCGGTCCCACCCCATTCGATTTGATTCCTGTGCGGTCCCGCCCCATTCCATACAATTCCTGTGCGGTCCCGCCCCATTCGATGCTATTTCAGTGCGGTCCCGCCCCATTCGATGCGATTCCAGTGCGGTCCCGCCCCATTCGATTCGATTCCTGTGCGGTTCCGCCCCATTCGATTTGATTCCTGTGCGGTCCCGCCCCATTCGATTCGATTCCTGTGCGGTTCCGCCCCATTCGATTTGATTCCTGTGCGGTCCCGCCCCATTCGATGAGATTCTAGTGCGGTCCCACCCCATTCGATGCAATTCCAGTGCGGTCCCGCCCCATTCGATTTGATTCCTGTGCGGTCCCGCCCCATTCGATACGATTCCTGTGCGGTCCCGCCCCATTCGATGCGATTCCTGTGCGGTCCCGCCCCATTCGATGCGATTGCAGTGCGGTCCCACCCCATTCGATGCGATTCCAGTGCGGTCCCACCCCATTCGATTTGATTCCTGTGCGGTCCTGCCCCATTCCATACAATTCCTGTGCGGTCCCGCCCCATTCGATGCTATTTCAGTGCGGTCCCGCCCCATTCGATGCGATTCCAGTGCGGTCCCGCCCCATTCGATTTGATTCCTGTGCCCCATTCCATGCGATTCCTGTGTGGTCCCGCCCCATTCCATGCAATTCCTGTGCGGTCCCGCCCCATTAGATGCGATTCCAGTGCGGTCCCGCCCCATTCCATGCGATTCCAGTGCGGTCCCGCCCCATTCCATGCGATTCCAGTGCGGTCCCGCCCCATTCCATGCAATTCCAGTGCGGTCCCGCCCCATTAGATGCGATTCCAGTGCGGTCCCGCCCCATTCCATGCGATTCCAGTGCGGTCCCGCCCCATTCCATGCGATTCCAGTGCGGTCCCGCCCCATTAGATGCGATTCCAGTGCGGTCCCGCCCCATTAGATGCGATTCCAGTGCGGTCCCGCCCCATTAGATGCGATTCCAGTGCGGTCCCGCCCCATTAGATGCGATTCCAGTGCGGTCCCGCCCCATTAGATGCGATTCCAGTGCGGTCCCGCCCCATTAGATGCGATTCCAGTGCGGTCCCGCCCCATTAGATGCGATTCCAGTGCGGTCCCGCCCATTCCTATAGAGAAGAACACGTGGCTCTGGACAGGGAGGTGAAGGGTTAAGCTTGTCAAGTTTTTAGGCCACACCCCTAAGTGTGTGTGCCATGTGCTCCCGGCCCCGCCCCGTTATTGCATCATCGCTCTGTCTGCTCCCTGTTAGGAGGGATAGTGATGAGTCATCCCTCGGAGGGGCGGGGACTTTCCGCTTGCTCCCGCCCTCTCTTTCTTTAGCCAAAGGCTCTGTGAATGGAGGTGGGCGTGTTCTGAGAGGGCTCGTACTTCCTCGGCTCCGCCTCCCTGTACGGTGACTGGTTGTTAGAGTGTGGATGGTCCGGCCCCGCCCTCAGCCCCCGCCCTCAGGTATATAAGGCATGGCTCGGCGCCGGCTCCTGTCATTCTCCCGCCGCTCTCGGGTTGTACGGAGTGTTTAGGCCCCGCCCCCCCACCAGCAGAGAAGATGAAGGAGTGTAACGGATCCGGTGAGCCCCCGTCCCCCCCGGTGTGGTCCGGTCCTCCCCCGGGGACTCCCCCGGTCCTCCTGCTGTGCGCGGACCCGCTCTGTCCTCCGGCAGAACTCGCTGGTGTTGCTGACCATAGCAGGCGTTGTCCTAGGGGCGGCGGTGGGAATGGGGCTCCGTCCTCTGAACATGTCTCCTGTACAGATCGCACATTCTCCTTCCCTGGAGAACTTCTCATCCGCCTCCTGAAGATGATCATCCTCCCCCTGGTGGTGTGTTCTCTGGTCTCCGGGGCCGCCTCTCTCCAGCCCTCCGCCTTGGGGCGCCTCGGAGGATGGGCGCTCCTCTTCTTCCTTATTACCACCCTTCTGGCCTCCGCCCTGGGGTCAGCCTGGCCTCCTCATCCGACCGGGCGAGGGCGCCGGAGAGGGACTCAGCAAGGGGGAGGAGGTGGAGGCCAAAGAGGTGGTGGACTCCTTCCTGGACTCAATCAGGTAGGTGACCAGGGGGCTAATACTGGGGGGGGGGGGGGGGGAAGAGTTGTGACTCTGTGGGGGGAGGGGGGGGGGTCTTTCCTGGACCTTATCAGGTAGGTGACTGGGGGTAATACGGTGGGGGGGTCCCCTTCCTGGACCTCATTAGGTAGGTGATGCTGGGGGGGGGGGGGGGAACTCCTTACTAGACCTCTTCAGGTACTTGACCTCCCTCACATCAGAGTATCTGTATAAGGGGGGGGGGTAATAAACCTGTGGCCTGTGTCTTAGTGGACTGAGGCTGTAGCTGCCATATGTGACTGTAGAGGGGGGTTTGGATTTGTTGGCTGGTAGAGGGGGGGGGGGGGTGTGTTTGGGGGTAGTGGGGAGGTGGGTTAGGTGGGGGGTCGGATTTGGTGGCCGGGGGGATGTAGTTGGGGGAGGGGGGCATAGTTGGGGAGGGGGGGCGTTTGGCCAGAGGGGTAGTTGGGTGGTCGGTGGATCGCGGTGACAATCGCTCACGTTCTATAAAACATTCGGGGGTCTCTCGCTGGTCTTTCTCCCGGATTCCCCTTCATATTGTGTGATATAAATATTGCCCCATCCTCCACTTTATTCTCCGGGGTCTCTGCTGTATATAAATATGATGTTCGGGGGGTTCTGAGTAATTTTCTAGTAAAAAGATTTTAATTTGTAAAGAAATATATCTTTAGTCTTTAAGGGGTTACACTGACCTCATCTACAGACAGAAGTTCATTCCTTTCAATGATACAATGTGATTGTTTTCCGGATAATAAACATTTTCTGGCTCTGAACTTCTGTGACCCTGAATAATTCGGGAAATGCTGGAATGAGATCCCGAGGGTGGAATTTTGATAATTGTGCAGCTCTAGTAGCTGGAAGTGGG